>NC_029791.2:108333923-108343260 GCF_000816755.2 Arachis ipaensis
GAGGAAGGAGGTCGACCAACGTCAGAGACACCAACGTCGTCGCCGTCCACGCTCGTCACTGCCAACGATCGCCGAACTGCATGCACTGTCGTCAAGGTCTTCATTGCTGTCAATGGAGGGTTGTCGCTGAGGAGAAGAATACGACGGAAAAGGGAGCAGGAGATGTTGTCAAGATTTTTATAAGCATTTAAATGAATTTGAATCATTGGAATTGATCGGCGAAATGAAATGAATTAGTTTAGTTAATTTTAACATAAAAGTTATGTTTTGAATAATTTTAGAGAAAATTAAAGTATTGGAAATAAATTAGAAATTTAAGTTGTTTTGGTTTGGTTAACTTTGAAAAGGATTGATGTTTTGAGGTGTTTTAAGCGAAAAATAAAGTGATATAAATGTGTATTTAAGAGTGGAAGAGTTTTCGAGTCTTTAAAGGAAAGTTTTGAGACATTTTAGGAAAGATGAAGTATTTAAATTTGATTTAGCAAAACAGAATGATTTTCAAGCATCTTTGGAATGTTTTTGTTCTCGCTGAATTTGGCTGGTGTATAGCTCGTCCATCGATGAATATCTTCAAATTTCTCGTCGGGATGAGTTATACGTCGGCAAGGAAAGAACAACGAGGTGTGTACCTGCAAAAGACACTCCGAAGCTCAAGTCAGTAAGTGTTTAAGAGGTATAAGAATAATTCTATGAATATAGAATGTAAGACATGAAATAGAAGCCATCATGTGTTGTATATTATAATAATTCTATGAATATAGAATGTATATAGAATCTATCTAGAATATCTCTAGAATGTCTCTAAAATGTCTAGTGTATATAGAGATTGGTGCCTTTTATAGGCATAGAGTTGATGAATACAGTTGATGGTATGACCGTTGATCATTAAGTCAGAATAATGGTCATTAAGTCGGTAATGAAGGTGTCGGTTACAAAATGAATGATAATTAAGGCCGAGTTATAACTCATAATGCACAATAAAGACAGAGTTATAAGGTGATGGATCAGTTTTGAACTTAAGGATGAAATTGAAATCAATTTAAGGATTATCCTTGTGATATTGTGAACAGAATGTCTAACACCCTATCACACAAAGCTTTACGCCTAGGATGTAAATCAAAGGTGGCGAGACGCTACGACCTCTAAAATAAAATGTATATACATAGATATAAATGAAGGAATTTGTAACTAGGAGCCTTGAAGGAAAGTTTAAGCAAAATCGCAAAAAAAAAAAAGAAGCACGTCGCACATGTAAACAGAAAGCCGGATAAAAGAAAGGGGTAAATAATATACATAAAGAGTAGAATGCCAAAATATAAAGAATATCAAGCTCCAGGCTCTACCTACGAAACCAAGTCCAGCCGGAGTATATATATACATATATATACAACCCAAAACTATCCCAACACAGAAAACCAATAACCTGTTTCTCCAAGTCAACCTCTAAAAAAGACAAACATAATGTATACAAGGTGGAGAATCTATATACATATATAAACATAAACAAAGTACAACCCTAAGTCCCAATAGTTCTTCACTTCCACAGAGTCTCCAGAATGATCAGTGCGGTGCCTCGCGTCCTTCATCTGAAAATAACAATATATGTATGGAATGAGAATCGGAAGTTCTCATCATGGTAATGGTGCCCGCATAGATAATATATAAGGTCTTGGGAAAGCCAGAGGCATTCCTAGAACATCGACACTCAGATTTTTAACTTAAAAGAATACACTAAGCCATGAATTGGGTAAATTATCTAAGGTATGCACATCCTAAACCTAACCTAAACTCAACACTTTAGTTTCCGTCTCTTCCAGCCCTCCAAACACCAGTGGAACCACCCTCATCACACCTCCACCAAATGAGGGGTCTCTTAGTTGCAAACACAAACAATACAATCAAGAAAAATCACAGTTATGGATAACAAGTACAGCAGATAGGACAAGTAGCAGTTAATTACAGTTAAATAATTAGACAAGCCAAAACAAAGCATTCTCAAACAAATCACATAAATGCACAAGATGCATGCCTGTCCTACTGACCATGAGCTCACACGTCGGTTAAACTACTAGACGACACACCCGGTAGCTAACTCGGATATGGTCTCTAGGTTGCGTATCCCCAAGACATTTAAGTCTGCTAAGCTCCACCCAATAGCCTTCTTGTTCTTCCTCAAGACATTAAGCAACTTCTCCTCTTGGTGGGATGAGAGCTCCTTAGCAACAATTACCGGGTGCTTTTGGTCATCTTCAAGGAAGGCATATTTTAGGTGGGACGGGAGTTGTTTCAAATCTACTTTTTGTTCGTGACTTGGCACTTTGTCATCCGGTGACATTGGAGGTGATAAGGCATCTCCTTCACACACGTGGGAACTCCCCACACTTGGATCTTGAATCATACTCTTTCCATCAAAATCATCTTATTGAACTTGGACCACAACATTATCAATCGAATCACACCGGAAAATAGAGTGATCCTCCGGTGGATGTCTCATGGCTTCGTCAAGATTAAAGCTCACTTCTCTTCCATCGATCTCAAACGAGTAGGTACCTGAAAACGCATCTAGTTTGAACCGGGAGGTTTTCAAGAAGGGCCTCCCAAGCAAGATAGATGAGGTCCTCCCGGAATCACTAGGGGGCATTTTGAGAATATGAAAATCAATCGGTAAGACCAACCCCTTTATACTCACTAGAACATCCTCCGCGATACCAACTACAGAAATTATGCTTTTGTCTGCCAAAACAAATCGGGCGGCCGACCGTTTCAACGGCGGAAGCTTCAAGACCTCATAAATGGATAAGGGCATAATACTCACACACGCGCCAAGATCGTACATACAATCAACAAATTCGACTCCATCTATGGTGCAAGTTACTAGGCAAGGGCCGGGGTCGCCACACTTCTCCGGCACATCATCCATTAAAGTAGAGATTGAGCTTCCCAATGGAATAGTTTCTAAATCATTAAGCTTCTCCTTGTTCATGCATAGGTCCTTTAGAAATTTGGCATATTTAGGTACTTGGCGGATAGCATCAAAGAGATGAATGGTTACCTCAACTTTCTTGAACATCTCCACCATTTTGGGGTCCAACTCAACTCGCTTCTTGGTCTTCCTTACCAATGTGGGAAATGGGATTAGAGTAGCATATTGCAAGACATCCCCATCCTTAGGTATTCCACCCCTTGGTTGAGCAATCACTTCTTCGACTACCTCTTGGGCTTCATCCTCCTTTTCAACTTCTTCTATCAAAACCACATCCTCAACCTCTATTGGACTTGGCTCTTCATGACTCCTCTCTTGTAATTTGGTGCCGGACCTCAAGGTAATGGCATTGATGCCACCCTTGGGGTTGGGTAGAGGTTGAGAGAGTGAGGCACTTGAGCTTGAGGGTTGAATGGTACAGGTAGAGGTAGAGTTTGAGGGGGGTTCCATGTGGGAAATAAGGGCTTGGAGTGTAGAATTGAGACCGGTAAGGCTTGCGGCAAGTGTTGTTTGCATCTCCTTTTGTCCTTGGAGGATGGAGCGGAGTGTCTCATCTTGGTTGGAAGAGGGAGAAGGATAAGTGATTTGGGAGGCTTGTGGTTGGTTGGGTGGCGGTGCTTGCCTTTGATGAGGTGCTTGGTAAGTTTGGTAGGCTCTTACTTGGTTTTGATTTTGGTATGGAGGATTTTGTTGGTATCGGTTTTGTTGGTTGTTGTTGTTGTTGTTCCATCTTTGGTTCCCACTATTGTCCCTTCCTCCTTGATTATAATTGTCTCTCCATCCTTGGTTGGAGTTATCTTGCCACCCTTGATTGAAATTACCCCTTGGTTATAGTTTCCTCCTTGTTGATGATAACCTTCGTTTGGACGATTGTAGTAGGCGTTAGTGGCCACCAAGGTATTATCTTCTTGGAGGTTTGGACATTCATCGGTGTAATGGGTGTAACAAGAGCAAATTCTGCACACTCTTTGGGGGACCATTTGTTGACTTTGTTGTGGTTGAGGAGGTGGAGGTTGTTGATTTAGTTGGAGTTGCTTTAAAATATTTGTCATTTCTCCTAAGGTTTTGGTAAGGGCGGCGATCTCACCACTAGTAAAAACTTCATTTATAGCTCTTGGATGGTTGTTTCTTTGTCTAGCGTGTTGGGTGGACTCGGCCAAATCGGTGATTAATTATCATGCCTCCTCTGCCGTTCTATATTTTGTCAAGGAGCCATTGCTTGAGTCATCCAAGAGGATCTTGTCTTGTGGTTTCATTCCTTAGCAAAAATAGTTTATCAACACTAGAGTGTCAATCATATGGTGAGGGCATGAGTCAAGTAGTCTCTGAAACCTTTCCCAATACTCGTATAGAGTTTCCATTTCACCTTGGACAATGCATGAAATTTCTTTCCTCAATTTATCTGTCACCTCCAGAGGAAAGAATTTATCTAAGAACTCCTTTCTAAGCAAATTCCAATCACTAACAACCTCATCGGGAAAAATGTAGAACCACTCTTTGGCTCTTCCCTCTAGAGAGAAAGGGAAGGTAAACAACCAAATAGCAACCTCATTGGAACCCTCCCGCCTAGTTGTTGAGCATACACCTTGAAAATCTCTAAGGTGTCTAATAGGGTCTTGGGCGGAAAGTCCATGAAACTTGGGTAGAAGATGAATCAAAGCGGTCTTGAGTTCAAAATTAGCATTTAACTCCAGATAACGCACTTGAAGCGGTTGAAGAACAAAGGCCGGAGCACCGGCTTCCTTAAGAGTAACTCTCCTTGGAGCGGCCATCGGTTCGGTACCTAGATTGATAGAAGAAGAATTAGTAGTATCGATGGAAGAATAGATGGTTTCCTCCTCAAATGACATGTCCGATTCACCCTCGGATACGGTTGGTGAATTGGTAGAAACTCTTTCACCACCTCTAAAAGCCAACTGTCTCCTAGCTTGCCTAAGATGAAATAAAGTTCTCGCAATTTTGGGATCAAAAGTGGCTAAGCTTGGATCCGGTAGTGATCGCGTCATTCAATGGAAGAGGCATAGAGCTCATGACAATAAGATGCACTAAACAAAGATTAATCCTAACTAACAATTGAACTATCAAACAATCAATGAAAATGAAAGTATTCACATATCCACATATTTACACTAACCAACAACATGGCACACAATTGCAACTCCCCGGCAACGGCACCATTTTGATGAACTATATTTTGTCGGTATAGAATTTTTCAATAGGATTATGTCGTGAGTATAGTCTAAACCAACAAACTATAATGCATCAAACATAGAAAATGTGTATCCACAATTCAAATCAATAACCGAGAGTATTAGTCTCGGGTTGTTCTCCCTAGGAGTTTCCCTAAGATGCACATCATTGGTTAGGAGTTCTCTTTGGTGTTTGAGGTTGAATGCAAGAAATGTAAACAAGCTTGCATAAAAGCAATGAACAATTAACAAGTAAGCTAATGGACATAAGAAATTGAACTAAACAAGTGTGAATGACAATCAACCAATGTAAAAGCCTTGGCTAGGGTTGAGACTTGGAAGTCCTATCATCATTATCTCCATCAATTGTGACATCAATTGGTTATTACTCCACTTAGTTAACCTCTAACTATGAAGGAAAGTCAAGTGAAGATAATCAATTTGAGTCCACAAGTCCTAGTCTAATCCTAGGGAGATACTAGAGTTAGTGTCATTCAAATCAATTAGCAAATTCTAATTGTCAATCAACAAAAGACCTTAATAATTCAAGTGTTTCCAATTACCCAACCCCTAAGCCAAGAGTGAAGAACTACTCCATAGCTAAAGTTGACATTTTATCAAGCATTTGGTGAGCAATAATGGAAGACATCATAAAATTAGAGAAAGGAATTGAATTAAAGCTAACTATTACAAACAATTAACAACAATCAAACAATTAACAACAATGAAAATGAAATTCCTTAATGCATTAATGGAAACCAAAGTAACAAGGTCTAGATCCAAGATCTACAACATTAGAGTGATAAGAACACTAAATTGAGAGTAGAAGAAGAAGATCTACAATCTAGAGCAATGTAAAATTGAATCAAATTTAGATCTCACCAAATAATCCAAGTACAATTGGAATTGACAAGGCCAAAAACCTAGAGAGAAGTTAGAGTTTCTCTCTCTAAAAGTGTAACTTCCAAAAGTAGCTAACTAAAAAGTGTCTAAAAGATGTGTTCTCCTTCAATCCTTGGTTCTTTTAATCTTTTTTCACCAGAATTCCTCTCAGAATTGGGCCTGAAAACCATCTGAAATCGCTAGGCACGTTTTCACTAAAGAGGTCACGTGCGCGCGTCCATGCGTACGCGTCGATGAGAATTCTCGCAAACCACGCATATGTGTCCCTTTTCGCACGCCAATCTAGGATCCAGCTCCCACGGTTACGCGTGCGCGTCAATACCACTGCTCCAAAACTCCATTTTTCATGCTCCTTCCACTTATGCATGCTTCCTTCCCCTTTTCTAGACCATTCTTGCCCCTATAAGCTTTGAAATCACTTAACAAACAGATCACGACATTGAATGGTAATAAAGGGAGATAATTATATAGCTTATTTAGGGTCTAAAAAGCATGTTTTCAACCATTAAGCGAAATTGGGAAGGAAACACAAAACCATGCATTTTATATGGATAAGTGTGATAGAATGTTGATAAAATCATCTTAATTACGCACAAAATATACCACGAAATAGTGGTGCATCAGTGAGCTCTATCTTCTTTTTATCTTCATCATTCTATTCGGCTTCAGTCTTGGGAATGACAACTCCATCTGCACCACTTTTGGTAGGGACTTGAGGACCGTTCATGATAATTTTCCATATGTTTTAGTCCACCGATTGAATAAATATCTTCATTCTTTCTTTCCAATAATTGTAGTTTTTCTCGTTGAAGAATGGAGGTCTATTGTTTGATTGTCCTTTTGTTAGAGTGTAAGCCACCACGTTGGAACCATTGTTGTTTTCCATCAGGATCTTTTCTTCAAGCTGCAAAACTTGATCTCTTTGAGACCAAGCTCTGATACAAATTGATGGTTATCAGTGGCTAAGAGAAGGGGGGTTGAATGTTGGCTTCCTTTTTCTTCAGCTTCCAACCTTGCATTCTGTAGTAATTCTATGAATAAAGACAGGAGAGACTTTAGTTTTGTCTCCTGACGCGGTAGGAGCCAGAACCGTGTCACTTGCAAGGAGAGTTGTAATGAAGTGAGGCTAAGTAGAGAAATCAGGAGATAATTTATTTTTGTCTCCTTTAGTGCTGAACCAAAAACAGAGAAGAAAATAGAGAATGACACACAGATGTATCCTGGTTCGGCTACCCAGTGCAATGTAGCCTACATCCAGTCTCCATCATAACTAAGATAGAATTTCACTATCTTTTCAAAAGATTACAAACACCAATTCTCCCAAAGATCTACCAAATCCTATTTGGAACAAGTCTAGATTCTAACCTAACCAGAACTTGACTAGGACTCACCCTAGCTTTCAACTGCAAAGTGCTAACCCAACTTGCAAGGGAATTCTCTCAAGATCATGACAAAAAACAGAAAGACTTACAAAGAATTTCTAATATAACTATGGCTTTTTCTCCAAGTCTAGCTCACTACTGTCTTCTTTTACTCATTGACTTTTTCTTACAAACCTCACCATGTTTGTCTTTTTTCCAATAAAACTCAGATAGACTAAACTGAGAAAAAGAATTACAAAATAAAAACTATGAAGGAGAAAAATAAGAACAGCTTAGGGAGCTATGAAAATCGAAGCAAGTGCTCTTTCTCTCTTACTCAATCCTTGGTCGTTCACCCCTATTATTGAGGAGTGAAGCTTCCAAGGTTTGAATCAAGTTCAACACTTGTATTGTCTTCTTCTCCAACATCAGAAACAGTAGTGGCATGGTCATAGGAGAGAGAAAAGGCTGAAGCAGTGACATGCAACCTTACCATTCTCTTTCATCATTTTTCTTCAAGCTTCTTGAATCTGGACCGTGTATTCTTTCTTTGGCCCCAAGTTTGATTTTTTATCATTATTGTTGAGCCACTGAGCACTTTTGACTTGACTGTCTTCATAGTTGCTTGAATGGTGCTTCATACTCAGAAGATTTCTTCAAGGATTCTTGTTGAAGCACAAATAGAAAACCACCTTCTTGTAATCTTCTGTACTTGATAATCTTCCCTTTATTGTATCCCTTATACTTTCTCTTCTTGCTTGAAAATGGATGCTAGCTTTTGATTCTTCTTTATGCCCTAGTTTTAGATCTTTTCTCTTTCTTCTTTCTTGATTTAGAGATTGATGGGATTAAGGAAGAAAAAGAAGAGAGAGAAGAGAGAATTTGTGTTCGGTGGAAGTGAAAAGGGATTCAATTGAGTTGAACTTTGTTTACCCAGTTAGTAACTTTGTTGAAGTGAGATGGATTTGGGTGTGGTCACCAAATTGGGCTTGAAGTGGGATATGGGCTTTCTTTCTTTCTTTTCTCATGGTTTGGCCATCTAACCTTCTTAGATCAAGTTTAGAGTGAATGGAGTAGTACAGCTGAGATTGGTATAAGGCTATTGTGCTTGAATGAGCCAGTTTCAATCTTTTTGGGCCAATTGGATCAAATTAATTTTCTGCATAACAAATAAAATGCATCACACAACCAATTTGCTATTAGTCCAATAATGTTTGGTCAACACTTTTAAATGTATTTTATTTTTCCAAATTCAACAGGTGTAAAGTAAGAGACAGAGACCAAAATAAGAATGAAACTCTAATTTAATTTATACAAAAGATAAAGCTGAAATTAATTAATTGAAATGGAGGTATTTTAAGTATAAAATGTTATTAAAATTTCAGTTTTCGTCCCAAAAAATTTCAGTCTTCTGTGTTTTCATTTTTTAGAGGTACTGAAATACTTAAATTTTGGAGATAGAGTCTGAAATTTTAGTACCAATCTCTAGATCAACAAACATGATATTGAGTCTCAATCTTCTAGTCTCCATTACATTACCTCAAAACAAACGCTACTTATATATTTTTAAAAGATTGTGACTTCTTGCAATGAAGTTGATGTAGATATGTGTAGAATTGAAATTGAATAGGTGTCTTATTATCAGCTCCATGTAAATCTAATCTTAAAGATTTCAATTCAAAAGGAACATTATTGTTTCATTATGTATGATATAACATGTTTCTTTTTTTAATTAAGCAACAATTAAGATATATATATCATAGACTAAAATTCTCTTTAAATTCATAAAATCTAATTTATAGACCTTAGTTAAAAGAAATAAGTTTCAAATGACTCGAGCAAAGTACCAAATTAAAGTATTTAATTTCTTTTAGTACTTATTATAAATATATCACATAACA
>NC_029791.2:108343331-108360750 GCF_000816755.2 Arachis ipaensis
TGCGAATTTTTTATAGAGCTTTTTAATTTATTTTATGTTAATTTTTTAAACATTAAAAATTTTAATTATAAAACTTTTAATATCACGTTATGAAATAATTTAACCTAAAAATTTAAACAGTTATATAACAATCGAGTTTGAAATTACAATATAACCTGTGGTTTTATGAGAGGTTTGAGCCAAAAAGCAGCAACCTCCTTCTTCTTGGTGGCATCATCGCCGCCGAAAGAGCGAGCAGCAGCAATGAAAGTGTTATAGGAGTAGAATCCATTTCCCTTACACCGTGGATTATTCCGGTACTTAAGCATTTGATCAAAGATTGAAGATGTTACGATCTTACCAACATCACCACTAGCGAAATTAGGTGGTGTTGTTGGCGTTGAACTTTTGCATTGGCTTTGGCAACCGTCACCACAATAATCATTTGTGTTACCACAATAACCAAATTTGCTACAACATAGGTTGTTTGGGCACAATGCTCCATCTGCTTGTTTTCCACATTGTTCAGCTACGGTGGTTCCAATTAGCAATGTGAAAGCTAATGATGATATTAGGGTTAGCATAAGATAAGAAATTTTTGTGTAACTCATTTTTGTGAGTGGGATGGTGGAGAGGATTTTGATGTGTGTGATGTCTTGGTTTCATAGGATAATGAAGGTATTTATAGGTGAGATTTGAAATGATGCTTGAGATAATGTTTTAGGGGTGTGTATATTTTTAAATTTGGCTGTTTCTACTATATACTTATTGTATACTTTGTTTTATCAGTGGACTTTTTTTTTATTATTTTATTTAACAGAGTAATAATCTTGAATAAAAATTCTCAATACATAGTAAAAATTAATTACTATTTATTTGTGTTATTTAATTTTTCAATTAAATAACTAAATATATTATAATAAAATAATCAACTTTATTTACATCTAATAATTATTTTTAGTAAAATATTAAATATATACTTCTATACACAGTGACTTAGTTAATTTTCAGTATATTCCTAACATCGTTGATCATGAATTATTATTTATTAACATATAATTGTTTGGTTGAAGTGGCATAAGGAAAAAAATTCATGTCTCCTTTAAATTAAAACTTCTATAAATAGAGTTAAACCGATCAAATTCTTGATAATAATGTGTCTAGTAATCCGACAGATTTCACCAAAAATAATATTAAAAAGATTAAATAATACTTTGTCTGTTGACAAGTATAGACTTAGATAAATTGATATATTTGCGGTCTAATGAAGACAGTTAGACAAAGGAATAAGCTAACTAATTGTTATGGTGTTGGATACATTCTAATGTTACTGTATATTTAGATTTATTCAATTTTTTAAGTTAAAGCTAAAAACAAAAGAGAAATAAAATTTTGGTGAAAAGAACATTTTATTACTCAAGTGTTTGTTATAAATAACTTACCCACATAAATTCTAACTTTTACTCTTATTTATAACCATCCATCTCTTTAATAAGTGACTAGGATTAAATCTAATCAACAGTCCAAATTGATTATCTAAAATTTTTATTACAAATATTTATCTTATTACAACTTTTTAAATATATATTTTTAGATTATTTTATATTATTCTTCATACTTTTATATATATTTACACTCTTTTAAAATATTCTATGACTTTTAAGAGTCTTCTATAATTTTTTAGAATATTCTAAGACTTTCTAAAACATTCTAGAATATTTCGAAACCATCTAAAATATTTTCAAACACTTTAAAAAATTATACAAACATCATTAAATTTAATCTTCTAAAATTTACTTGTGACATAATGGTATGGATGCCACATGTTGAACCCTAGGAAAAGAAAATAACACGTATATATTTCAATTGAGAAATGATATAATAACCTCTTTATAATTCTCTTCGACATTTGTTTAAATATCAAATAAAAAAAGATATAATTAACATTTCCTTTTGCTAGGAAGATTGATTAAGAAGATAAATTAACTATCATTTGGGGTTAAAGAGAAAGAATGGGGAAGAAACGAAAGAAAGATTGAGTACTCCACTATAAGATTAATGAGCATTTGTAATTGTTAGTGCAAATAATTATTTTAGCAAAAATGCTATGTTTTAAATACATTTTCTACCGTCTATAATATTTTTTAATTATTACAAAAAATTTGTTCAAAATATTTATTGGCGATCAATAATATAGTTGTCAATTAAACAACCTTTTCAATGGTATTTTTATTGACATTTAGTTTATCGCCAATTAATACAAAAATAAAATATATATTTTTTTCATTGGAAACTGAGGGTCTTTGAATTTTCTTACGGTTGAAATTATTCTGTAGCTGTCAATTCCTTATTTCCTACGTAACCAAACATGACTAAATAATACTAAAAATGTACTGCTAATTCAAAATTATTGAAGTATTCAACGATCATTTTCTAATCTCTCTCACACACGCATATATGAGAATGACATTTATAATACGAGCTATAACTCGGCCCCATAACCGTTACTGACCATCACCATAACTCGACATTTTGCCGTTATTGCTCGGCCCTTATGAGCTATAACTCGGTGGCGTTAATATTACCATAACCGACGTGTAACCTCAATCAAACGAGTTTGTATGTTCACCAGATCACTTTCCTTTTTCTTCAAATCTTCCACATCTCTAGAATAACTTTCTTTAGTCTCCTTCAACAACTTTTCGGTCTCAGTCAAACGAGCTTGAAGCTCAGCAGCAACACTCTTACTCTTCACCAACTCCTCCTTCAAAACAGAAACCTCTCCTTTCTCTGCAGAAACCCTCTTATTTTTCAACTTTTGGCTACGCCCAAGACTTGCAAGACGAAGACCAACAACCTAAAGAAATAAACTCATAAGACTCCCAAAAGGAAGAGTAAAGAAAAACCAATAAAATCATTACCTGCATATACTGCCCAACAGCCATGTCCCCGACTTTACCAAGCAGTGATTCTGGCCCAACAAATAAAGTAGGGAGTGAGATTGAAGCAGTTGGGCCGAATAACCAAGCCCCAGAGCAGAGAAGAATTAGAGTAAGGAAACAAGGAACAAGGATGAAAGACTATAAAGTGACGGGTATATCGAAATTTGCAATTGTTTTCTTATATATATATATATATATATCAATTTTAGCTCTATGAAAGCAATATAGGAATAGAATCCACTGCTACGGGGCTTAAGCATTTGATCAAATATATTCGAATTAATAATATTTGCAACGTCGAGTTTTGTGTGTCGGTTTTGGTTGTGAACCTCTATTTGTTTGGCACAATACGATTTGTGCGATTGTAGATTGAAAATTTGCTTATTTTTTGTCTATTCGAATAAATTATTTATTAGAAAAATTAGCGAGATTATATATCAAGGAGATAGTGAAGTTGCACGGTGTGCTAATCGCTTCTGTATTGATATGAATTCAGAGGATCAAGCGTCTTAAATTCCGAATTGATAGTTAAGACAGCGGAAAACAGATCAAGCAAATTCAAGTTAAGATTCTAACTAAGCCGACAGAAGAGTTATGCGAATAAAAGAGGAGAAAACGTAGAGAATTTGAAAAAAAAAAGTTAGGTGTTTTGGAAGGCTATTCCAACAACTGAGATCGAAAAAGCAATTAAAATCAAGAAGTTGAAAATCCCCGCTATATTGGTTCCTCCCAAATTCTGAAGAGGATTGGTGGCAAGTGGCATATCAAAATAGTTTTACTGATATATCTTTCAAACCTGCACGACGTACTCTACATTTCGCAGCTTCAAAAGTACACATATGATGCAACCCATATCTTATAACATGAATCAGTTCAATTGAAAGAAAAGTTGATGTTTTAAGTGATTCCAGTCAAAATTGATAATGTCAGTATAAAAAATCTCCAAGAAAAAGAAGTCTCGTTAGAAAAGGTTGTTTGGAATTAAACTGGAATCGAGGAACATATGTGGGAACTTGAATTGGAGATGAGGAAGAGCTTACCGCACTTATTTTCAGATGATTGAATTTTGGGGATAAAATTCATAATTAGGTGGATAGGATATAAAACCCTGTAAATTAATAAATAAATAACTGATAAATTAATTATGAGCTACAGAAATTAAAAAATTAAATTTTATAATTTGAAGGAGTAAAAATATTTAAAATACGAATTTAAACACTAATTTTAAAAATTTTGACCCAAAATTAGGTCAACGAGCTAAATCGGATAAACCAGCCCAAGTGGACCTAAGCCCACATAACCAACTCCAACATAAGCAAGCTTTCAGCCTCTCTTCCCCCTTTCTTATTGTGTTCCACGGAGAAGAGAAATGAAGGGAGAACAAAATTCTTATACACTATTCACTCCAAATTTCATTTGCTCATAACTTTCAATTTGAAGTTCCGATCGCTGCATTGTTTACGGCCACAGGTTCGTCTCATCAAGCTCTTCAATTTTATCTGAACAAAGTGGTAAAAATTCCTGAATTTTGTGCCTAATTCTCCATTCCCTTCATTTGTGTGAATTTGGTTTGGGTATTGAGATATTTTCATGATTTTGGTAGTTTAGGTGCAATTTAACATTGGGTGATTGTTGAGTTTCACCCCAATCATCGGTGGGTAAGGTAAGGAACTACTAAACACTTGTAAATTGATGAATTAGTAAATCCTAGTGTTTGATTTTGGTACATTGTATGAAATTAGATTGAATAAATGTGAATTGGAGTTAAATTAGTGAATTGGAGTACTTGGAATAATAAAGCTTTAGTGGCTGGAACTTATTGGATTTGATTCGGAGTCTTGAAAACTTGAATTGTGGTTTTTGATTTTGGAAAAAATTGGCCAAGGTATGATTTTAGTTTCTTGTAGTTAATATATAATACTTTGTGAAACTTAGACTAGTAGCATTTAAGATAGGTTTGAATTTCATGAATTGGTTAATTGATGAATGAAAATTGTTGAATTTGGTATTGAATGTGTAAATTGTGAGTTTTTGATTTTGTGAGTAAAATTATTGAATGAGGTTAATGTTAAAGATTGAATTTGATAAAGTGAAATTGGATGTGATGAATAATGATTGTGATGTTATTGAATGATGATGATTTTGATTTTTAACGATGATTGATGAAAATTTTGGTTAGAATTTGAATGGTGGATTAAATTAGTTTGAAAGTGAGTGTTTAGGTTTGGGTTGAATGAGTTGATAATTTAAAAATAATACTTGTTAGGTGTTTAAGGGTTGAATTTGGTATGGTTGATATTGATTTGGATGTAGTTGGGTTGATTTTGAATTGAGAGTTTTGAAAACTAGAGGATTTGACAATTTTTGGTAAAATTCTATTTTTAACTAACTTCAAAAGGTCATAACTTAGTTTCTGGACTCCCAAATCTTGTGAAAATTATTTTGAATAAAAATTGGGACCGTGAAATTTATAATGTTTGAAGAGCGGACTAAAAACAATTTTTGACAAAAAATTTATGCACGTTTGTAGTTTGGTATAAAATATTGAATTCTACAGCAAACAACTTTTTAGGAAAACTGGTATGTGTGCGTACGCGAATAGGGTCTCACGTACATGGTACTGTCTTTTTCAAAATCTCGCGTACGCAGACAGGGTCTCGCGTATGCGGCACTATTTTTTTTAGTCTCGCGTACGCGGCAGGTGGCTCGCGTACGCATGACCCTTGTTTTGCTGAAATTGTAATTTTGAACTTTCAATATTTTCTCTAACTTTCTAAACCTCCGTAAACACTGTTTAAGATTTCCTAACTAGTGCTTAGGCTTTGGGATGAGCGAGAGAGTGTTGGGTTGATGAGCGGATAATTTATACCCTTTTTGGTATTATTTTTACATAGTTTTTAGTATGTTTTAGTCACTTTTTATTATATTTTTATTAGTTTTTATTTAAAAATCACATTTCTGGACTTTACTATGAGTTTGTGTATTTTTCTGTAATTTTAGGTATTTTCTGGCTAAAATTGAGGGACCTGAGCAAAAATCTGATTCAGAGGCTAAAAAAGGACTGTAGATGCTGTTGGATCCTAACCCTCCTATACTCGAAATGGATTTTCTCGAGCTACAGAAGCCTAATTGGTGCGCTCTTAATTGTGTTAGAAAGTAGACATCCTGGGCTTTCCAGAAATATATAATAGTTTATACTTTGCCCGAGAATTGACGGCCCAAACTGGCGTTTAAGTTCAGCCTAAAACTTTCTGGCGTAAAACGCCAGAACTGGCACCTTTTTTGGCGTTAA
Organism: Arachis ipaensis; assembly: GCF_000816755.2. Classification (NCBI taxonomy): domain Eukaryota; kingdom Viridiplantae; phylum Streptophyta; class Magnoliopsida; order Fabales; family Fabaceae; genus Arachis; species Arachis ipaensis. The sequence continues at coordinate 108,349,545 of NC_029791.2, forward strand.
ATGCCCATTCTAGCACCCAGAGTGGCGTTTAATGCCAACTATTAGGCATATGCACGTGAAAGCTTGGAAGCTCAGCCCAGACACGCACCAAGTGGGTCCCGTAAGTGAATTTCTGCACTATTTGCACTTAGTTACTCATTTTCTGTAAATCTAAGTTACTAGTCTAGTATAAAAACTACTTTTAGAGATTCATTTGGGAACTCATGACATTTTTACATTTCATATTGTATCTTTGACGGCATGAGTCTCTAAACCCCATAGGTGGGGGTGAGGAGCTCTGCTGTGTTTCAATAGATTAATGCAATTATTATTGTTTTCTATTCAATTACGCTTGATTCTATTCTAAGATACTCACTCGTACTTCAATATGGAGAATATGATGATCCGTGACATACATTATTATCCTCAACCCTATGAACGTGTGCCTGACAACCACTCCGTTCTATCTGAGCTCAACGTAGTCATTGGGCGACAGCTTGAGTGCGTATCTCTTGGGTTTCTAATCCATGGACCGAGTCCGGAGGTTAGAACCTTCGTGGTATAGGCTAGAACCAATTGGCAGCATTCCTGGGATCCAGAAAGTCTAAACCTTGTCTGTGGTATTCTGAGTAGGATCCGAAAAGGGATGACTGTGACAAACTTCAAACTTGCGAATGTTGGACGCAGTGACAGTGTGCAAAAGAACAATGGTCCTATTCCGACGTTAGCGGGAACTGACAAATGATTAGCCGTGCGGTGACAGCGCATATGGATTTGTTTTCATTCGAGAGGATCATACAGCTTGCCATTGAAGGAAGCCATTCGTGTTTGGAGAAGAAGACAGTAGGAAAGCAGAGATTCAGACGACAGAGCATCTCTGGAACCTTAGCCTGTTTCGCATTACTGAATCACAAGTACTATTTATTTCATGTTATTTATTTTTCATAAATACAATCATTGTTATAATTATTCTCCTGACTAAGATTTACAAAATAATCATAGCTTGCTTCAAGCCAATAATCTCTGTGGGATCGACCCTTACTCACGTAAGGTATTACTTAGACGACCCAGTGCACTTGCTGGTTAGTTGTGCGGAGTTGTGAAAAGTGTAATCACAATTTCGTGCACCAAGTTTTTGGCGCCGTTGTCGAGGATTGTTTGAGTTTGGACAACTGCGGTTTATTTTGTTGCTTAGAGTAGGAAAAGTTTATCTTTTTGGTTTAGAGTCACTAAATTTGAGTCTTTTATTATTGTTTTTGTTAAAATTTTGTTTTTTAATCCTTATTTCCTTTTTCTAGATTGTTTTTGAAAATTTTTAATAAATAATTAAAAACCAATAAACTAATAATTGAGTTTAGTTTCATGTTTTAAGTTTGGTGTCAATTGCATGTTTTTATTTTTCTTTCAATTTTTTGAATTACATGTTCTTAGTTCTTTATTGATTTTCAAGTTGTTCTTGTTTATTTTTCTTGTTTGATCTTTAGTCTTTCTTGTTTTGTGTTTTCCCTTGTTTTTCTTGTGCATTTTCGAATTATTAGTGTCCAAAATATAAAAATTTTTAAGTTTGGTGTCCTTTGTGTCCTTATTTCCTTAAAAATTTTCAAAATTTGTTCTTGGTGTTCATCTTGATCTTCAAAGTGTTTTTGGTGTTCATCTTGACATTCAAAGTTTTCTTGTTTGTTTTCTTTGTTTTGATCTAAAAATTCTTAAGTTTGGTGTCTTTTTATTGTTTTTCTCTTTTCTCATTAAATTCAAAATATCTTTTCCCTTTATTTTAATTGAATTTTCGATTTTTACTTTTAAAAATTCAGATTTTTATTTTAAATTTTTTATTCTATCTTATCTTAGTTTTATTATTTATTTTAATCTATTTTATTTTATTTTCTTTTAGTTTTCGAAAACTTATTTTCTAGTTCCAATTATTTTATTTTCTTTTCTTTTCTTTTGAATTCGGTTATCCCTAATTAAATAAAATAAAAACAAAAATATTTTGATTTTCCTTTACTTTATTTCTATTTTACAATACACACCATCTCCCTTTCTCCATCATGGACCTAAGTGGAATTGAACAGTCCAGAAGGACTTTGGGGTCCTATGCTAACCCCACTAATGCTTCCTCTGGGAGTAGTATCTGTATACCCCCCCCCCATCAGAGCCAGCCATTTTGAGCTAAACACTCAGCTCATTATCATGGTGCAGCAAAATTGTCAGTATTCCGGTCTTCCTCAGGAAGAACCTACTGAGTTTCTGGCACAGTTCTTACAAATTGGTTACACAGTACGTGATAAGGAAGTGGATCAGGATGTCTACAGATTATTACTGTTTCCATTTGCTGTAAAAGATCAAGCTAAGAAGTGGTTAAATAACCAACCCACAGCAAGCATAAGAACATGGAAACAATTATCAGACAAATTCCTGAATCAATATTTCCCTCCAAAAAGGATGACACAGCTAAGGCTGGACATCCAAGGATTTAAACAAGAGGATAATGAATCTCTTTATAATACCTGGGAGAGGTATAGAGGGATGCTAAGGAAATGCCCCTCTGAAATATTTTCAGAATGGGTGCAGTTAGACATCTTTTACTATGGGCTTACAGAAAAGGCCCAGATGTCTCTAGACCACTCAGCTGGTGGATCTATACACATGAGAAAGACAATTGAAGAGGCTCAAGAGCTCATTGATACAGTTGCTAGAAATCGCACATGTACTTAAGTAGTGAATCCTCCATGAAAGAAGAGGCTAAAGCAGTATCCACTGAACTTAGTCCTCCAGAACAAGTTGCTGAACTCAATTAGAAATTGCTTTTTATAACAAAACAGTTAGCAGAATTTAAAGAGATGCTACAAGACACGGAAAAGGCTAATAAGAATATGGAAGCACAATTGAATCAAACAAGATAGCAGTTATCTAAACAGATAACAGAAGAGTGCTAAGCTGTTCATTTAAGGAGTGGGAAGACATTGAATGTCTCAACTCAAGGCAGCAGAAAGCCAAGAAAGGAACAGCTGACAGAGGATGACCAAACCACTGCCCAAAATCCCTCTGAAGATAATAAGAGCCCAGAGAGAAAGGATTCTAGCGTTCAAACACCAGAAAAGGGTAAGAAATTGGCGTTAAACGCCCAGTGGATAGCCAAGTCTGGCGTCCAAACGCCAGAAAAGGGTGGCAATCTGGCGTTAAACGCCCATACAGCACCCAATTCTGGCGTTCAAATGCTAATGGGGGATCAGACACCTGCAAGTGCTGATAACAACCCCCTTAGGCAGGCTTCTCCAACCACTTCTGTAAGAAATAAACCTGTAGCAACTAAGGTTGAAGAATACAAAGCCAAGATGCCTTATCCTCAGAAACTCCGCCAAGCGGAACAGGATAAACAATTTGCCCGCTTTGCAGACTATCTTAGGACTCTTGAAATAAAGATTCCGTTTGCAGAGGCACTTGAGCAAATACCCTCTTATGCTAAGTTTATGAAAAATATCTTAAGTCATAAGAAGGATTGGAGAGAAACTGAAAAAGTTTTCCTCACTAAAGAATGCAGTGCAGTCATTCTGAAAAGCTTACCAGAGAAGCTTAAAGATCCCGGAAGCTTTATGATACCATGCACCTTAGAGGATGATTGTACCAAGACAGCTCTATGTGATCTTGGGGCAAGTATCAACCTAATACCTGTATCCACTATCAAAAAGCTTGGTATGACTGATGAAGTTAAACCAACCCGAATATGCCTCCAACTTGCTGATGGCTCCATTAAAATCCCATCAGGCGTAATTGAGGACATGATTGTTAAGGTTGGGCCATTTGCCTTCCCTACTGACTTTGTAGTGCTGGAAATGGAGGAGCACAAGAGTGAAACTCTCATTCTAGGAAGGCATTTCCTAGCAACTGGACGAACCCTCATTGACGTCCAAAAAGGGGAGATAACCCTGAGATTCAATGAGGATGAGTTTAAGTTGAATGTTGTCAAAGCTATGCAGCATCCAGACACATCAAAAGATTGCCTAAGCATTGATATTATTGACTCCCTGGTGGAAAAGGTCAATATGACTGAGAGTCTCGAATCAGAGCTAAGGAACATTTTTAAAGATGTTCAGCCTGATATGGATGAACTAGAGAAAATAGAAGAACCTTTGAAGACTCCTCAGGAAGAGGAGAAGCCTCCTAAACCTGAGCTCAAATCACTACCACCATCCCTGAAATATGTATTTTTGGGAGAAAATGACATTTTTCCCGTGATCATAAGCTCTGCTTTAGAGCCACAGGAAGTGAACGCACTAATTCAGGTGCTAAGGACACACAAGACAGCTCTTGGGTGGTCCATAAGTGATCTTAAGGGCATTAGTCCAGCCAAATGCATGCACAAGATCCTATTGGAGGATGATGCTAAGCTAGTGGTTCAACCACAGAGGTGGCTAAATCTTGCCATGAAGGAGGTGGTGCAGAAAGAGGTCACTAAGTTACTAGAGGCTGGGATTATTTATCCTATTTCTGATTGCCCCTGGGTGAGCCCTGTCCATGTTGTCCCCAAGAAGGGAGGAATGACAGTGGTTCATAATAAAAAGAATGAACTAGTTCCTACAAGAACAGTTACAGGGTGGCGTATGTGTATTGACTACAGAAGGCTCAATACAGCCACCGGGAAGGATCATTTTCCTTTAAAATTCATAGACCAGATGCTAGAGAGACTAGCAGGCCATGAATACTACTGCTTTTTGGATGGCTATTCAGGTTACAACCAAATTGCAGTAGATCCTCAGGACCAAGAGAAAACAGCATTCACATGTCCATCTCTTTGACACAGAGTGTCTGCAGGCGTTTGAGACTCTAAAAGCTAAGCTGGTCACAACACCAGTCATTTCTGCACCAGACTGGACATTACCATTCGAACTAATGTGTGATGCCAGTGACCATGCCATTGGTGCAGTATTGGGACAGAGGCATAACAAGCTTCTGCACGTCATTTACTATGCTAGCCGTGTTTTGAATGACACACAGAAGAATTACACAACCACAGAAAAGGAGTTTCTTGCAGTGGTTTATGCCATTGACAAGTTCAGATCTTATTTAGTGGGATCAAAAGTGATTGTGTACACTGACCATGCTGCTCTAAAATATCTCCTCACAAAGCAGGATTCAAAACCCAGACTCATAAGATGGGTATTGCTTCTGCAAGAGTTTGATATAGAAATAAGAGACAGAAAGGGGACAGAGAACCAAGTAGCTGATCACCTATCCCGGATAGAACCAGTAGCAGAGGCATCCCCTCCTCCTACTGAGATCTCTGAAACCTTTCCAGATGAGCAACTCTTTGCCATTCAGGAAGTACCTTGGTTTGTAGACATTGCAAACTATAAAGCTGTGAGAATCATACCCAAAGAGTACAGTAAGCACAAACATTATCTTGCAGGCAATATTGAGCAAGAATGCTCAAAACTGAGACTAAATTAAAAGCTCAGTAAAAGTCCAGCTAAAGACAGTAAAGAAGCGCTTATTGGGAGGCAACCCAATCTTATTTATACATGATAATTAATTTTTCATTTCATTCTCCATTGTTAGTTTATGTTTTCTTTAGGTTGATGATCATGTGGAGTCACAAAAACAGCTGCAGAATTAAAGTGGAATAAAAAATAGCATAAAAAATAGCACACCCTGGAGGACAGGCTTACTGGCGTTTAAACGCAGTAAGGATAGCAGAATGGGCGTTTAACGCCCATGCAGGCAGCATTCTGGGCATTTAACGCCAGAAATGGCAGCATTCTGGGCGTTCAGAAAAACGCGCAGTAAAGAAGAATTCCTGGCGTTTAACGCCAGTCAGGGTATCTGGCTGGGCATTAAACGCCCAAATAAGCAGACAAGTGGGCGTTAAACGCCAGAATAGATAGCATTCTGGGCGTTTAACGCCAGGATGACACAAGGGAGGTAATTTTGTTTCCAATTCGATTTTTTTTTCAATTTTTCATGTTTTAATTCATAATTTTTTGCATCAAACATATTTTAATCTTTCATCTTTCAATTTCTATTTTCAAAAATTAATAATCTTTCCAATTCTTTTTTTAATTCTGTTTTTAATTCTTTTCAATTCCTTCCAAAATGTTTTCAAAACTTACATATCTTTTCAAATTCTTTTCAAATCTTCTTAATTTTTCTTGTATACAGTAATAAGTTTTCAAAATTAATTGTATCATTCTTCTTCTACTCCCTTCTATCTTATTTTCCTCGAGGACGAGCAAAGCTTTTAAATTTGGTGTGGAAAAGCTCAGCTTTTTGCTTTCCATAACAACTAATGGCACCTAAGGCCGGAGAAACCTCTAGGAAGAGAAAAGGAAAGGCAGTTGCTTCCAACTCCAAGTCATGAGAGATGAAGAGATTCATCTCAAAAGCCCATCACTAGAAAGAGGATGGAGCAAACAAGAGAGCCCACTCATGGACCTCAACAAGAGCACTCCATTATCCTCCATAAAATCAGAGAGGACCAAAAGGCCATGAAAGAGGAGCAACAAAGGCAAGGAAGAGATATTGAGGAGCTAAAGCACTCCATGGGATCTTCAAGAAGAAGAACTAGCCGCCATCACTAAGGTGGACCCGTTCTTTAATTTCCTTGTTCTTATTTTTCTGTTTTTCAAATTCTATGCTTTATGTTTTGTCTATGTTTGTGTCTTTATTACATGATCATTAGTGTCTAGTGTCTTTGTCTTAAAGCTATGAATGTCCTATGAATCTTTCACCTTTCTTAAATGAAAAATGTTTTTAATTGCAAAAGAACAAGAAGTGCATGAATTTCGAATTCTATCTTGAAATTAGTTTAATTATTTTGATGTGGTGGCAATACTTTTTGTTTTCTGGATGAATGCTTGAACAGTGCATATTTTTTACTTTGTTGTTTATGAATGTTAAAATTTTTAGCTCTTGAAAGAATAATGAAAAAGGAGAAATGTTATTTGATAATCTGAAAAATCATAAAATTGATTCTTGAAGCAAGAAAAAGCAGTAAAAAGCTTGCAGAAAAAAAAAAGAAAAGAAAAAAGTGGCAAAAAAAATAAAAAAAAGAAAGAAAAAAGAAAAAGCAAGAAGAAAAAGCCAATAACCCTTTGAACCAAAAGGCAAGGGTAAAAAGGATCCAAGGCTTTGAGCATTAATGGATAGGAGGGCCCAAAGGAATAAAATCTTGGCCTAAGCAGCTAAACCAAGATGTCCCTAACCATGTGCTTGTGGCGTGAAGGTGTCAAGTGAAAAGCTTGAGACTAAGCGGTTAAAGTCGTGGTCCAAAGCAAAAAAAGAGTGTGCTTAAGAGCTCTGGACACATCTAACTGGGGACTCTAGCAAAGCTGAGTCACAATCTAAAAAGGTTCACCCAATTATGTGTCTTTGGCATTTATGTATCCGGTGGTAATATTGGAAAACAAAATGCTTAGGGTCACGGCCAAGACTCATAAAGTAGCTGTGTTCAAGAATCAACATACTGAACTAAGAGAATCAATAACACTATCTGAATTCTGAGTTCCTATGGATGCCAATCATTCTGAACTTCACAGGATAAAGTGAGATGCCAAAACTGTTCAGAAGCAAAAAGCCACTAGTCCCGCTCATCTAATTAAAACTAATCTTCATTGATGTTTTTAAAATTTATTGTATATTCTCTTCTTTTTATCCTATTTTTTTTTAGTTGCTTGGGGACAAGCAACAATTTAAGTTTGGTGTTGTGATGAGCGGATAATTTATACCCTTTTTGGCATTGTTTTTACATAGTTTTTAGTATGTTTTAGTCATTTTTATTATATTTTTATTTAGTTTTTATTTAAAAATCACATTTCTGGACTTTACTATGAGTTTGTATGTTTTTCTGTAATTTTAGGTATTTTCTGGCTAAAATTGAGGGACCTGAGCAAAAATCTGATTCAGAGGCTGAAAAAGGACTGCAGATGTTGTTGGATTCTGACTCTCCTACACTCGAAATGGATTTTTTTGAGCTACAGAAGCCCCATTGGAGCGCTCTCAATTGCGTTGGAAAGTAGACATCCTGGGCTTTTCAGCAATATATAATAGTCTATACTTTTCCCGAGAATTGATGGCCCAAACTGGCGTTCAAATTCAGCCAAAAACTTTCTGGCGTAAAACGCCAGAACTGGCACCTTTTTCGGCGTTAAACGCCCATTCTGGCACCCAGAGTGGCGTTTAATGCCAACTATTAGGCATATGCACGTGAAAGCTTGGAAGCTCAGCCCAGACACGCACTAAGTGGGTCCCGAAAGTGGATTTCTGCACTATCTGCACTTAGTTACTCATTTTCTGTAAACCTAAGTTACTAGTCTAGTATAAAAACTACTTTTAGAGATTCATTTGGGAACTCATGACATTTTTACATTTCATATTGTACCTTTGACGGCATGAGTCTCTAAACCCCATAGGTGGGGGTGAGGAGCTCTGCTGTGTTTCAATGGATTAATGCAATTACTAATGTTTTCTATTCAATTATGCTTGATTCTATTCTAAGATAATCACTTGTACTTCAATATGGAGAATATGATGATCCGTGACACTCATCATTATCCTCAACCCTATGAACGCGTGCCTAACAACCACTCCGTTCTATCTGAGCTCAACGTAGTCATTGGGCGACAGCTTGAGTACGTATCTCTTGGGTTTCTAATCCACGGACCGAGTTCGGAGGTTAGAACCTTCGTGGTATAGGCTAGAACCAATTGGCAACATTCCTGAAATCCGAAAAGTCTAAACCTTGTCTGTGGTATTCCGAGTAGGATCCGGGAAGGGATAACTGTGATGAACTTCAAACTTGCGAATGTTGGGCACAGTGACAGTGTGCAAAAGGACAATGGTCCTATTCCGATGCTAGCAGGAACCAACAGATGATTAGCTGTGCGGTGACAGCGCATATGGATTTGTTTTCATCCGAGAGGATCATACAGCTTGCCATTGAAGGAAGCCATTCGTGTTTGGAGAAGAAGATAGTAGGAAAGCAAAGATTCAGACGACAGAGCATCTCCGAAACATCAGCCTGTTTTGCATTACTGAATCACAAGTACTATTTATTTCATGTTATTTATTTTTCATAAATACAATCATTCTTATAATTAATCTCCTGACTAAGATTTACAAAATAATCATAGCTTGCTTCAAGCCGACAATCTCTGTGGGATCGACCCTTACTCACGTAAGGTATTACTTGGACGACCCAGTGCACTTGCTAGTTAGTTGTGTGGAGTTGTGAAAAGTGTAATCACAATTTCGTGCACCATGGGTGAAATAAAATGGGTATTTTTTGTTATGAATTTAGAAGCGGTGACTATTGTGGCTGGATTAGCTAGAATGTTTTGTGGAGTGTACTGAGTGGATTAAAGAAGACATATCAAAGTATAGTGGAGATAAGTTTGAAGAAGCATATTTTGACTATGAAACTATATTTTGATTATGAAATTGAATTTGGCATAATTGTTTCATCTTGAGCACTCTTTCTCGAAAGTGCGACCCCAGTGAGATGGTGGAAGGTGAGGATTCCCTTCTTTGCTCCTCATGGTATTGTAAAATCGCCTCCAACGAGATGGTGGGAGGTTAGGATCCCCTCCTTTATTCCTCTTGGATATATAAGAATATACCTCCTGGGTAGATACAAGGGTGTGGTTCGCCCCACTTGCTCCGAGTTAAGATGATTTGAGATTTTGAGTAGAAGCAAGGGTTGTGGTTTTGTCCCACTTGCTACAGATTGGTAATTGATATTTATCCGAGTCACGAGTCTCCCTAGATGAACGCAGTGGCTCGCCCCCTACTTGCTCCAGGTTGAGATTTGAGATTCTGTTGACCCTCAGTTGCAAGATGTGGCCAAACACTTATATCTTTTCGGATGAATCCCTCAAGGAGATGATAAATGGATGATTATATATATGCATAGACTCTTGGGGATGCGCGCACACAGGGACTATCTAGAGTTCGCTACCGGATATGTCGGGTTTGACTGTATAACTGACAGATGAGACTCATCGACCATAGGGCAGACATAAATCATGTGCATTGTATGATTTGTTTGAGTATGCATATTGTGTTTGGATTTGCCTAATTATTTATCTATATTTATATGCTACGTGACTTAAATGATATATCTATTTTCTTAACTGTGTATTACTTGTATGCCTTATATGTGTTTGTTTTGAGAGATCTCTCATACTTGTGGAAGTGACGCTGAGGGTTATTCCAAACTAGCAATTGGAAGGTTTGTAGAGAACTAAAATTGAAGAGATAGATTAGAATCTTAGGTAGAATCACCATATTTCTGGTTAGTAAGAACTCTAGGCTTTGATATGGGTTGTAGAAGTTTAGGATTGTCTTTGGCTTCCCGGAGCCTTATATCTTATTTATTGGGCACTGTTACCATACTGGGAACCCCCGGTTCTCATTCCATACATATTTATTGTTTTTCAAACGTAGGACGTGAGGCACCTCGCTGAGTGTACTGGAGACTCCTTCCGAAGTGAAGATCTACTTTTGGAGCTTTCATTTTATGTACTTAGAGAGCGCGCGCGTGATGTATTTTTCACTGTTGTATTAAAACTTGTATTGTCCCTCGTAGAGGTTGATTCAAAGAATCAGGATTGGTATTTTATCTTTTGGCTATATATATATATATATATATATATGTCTCTTGGTTCTCTGTATAAGCTTTCTGTATGTATGTATTTTTATTTTTAGAGGTTGTAGCGTCTCACCACCTTTGATTTACGACCTAGGCATAAAATTCTGTGTGGTAGAGTGTTACATATTCCAATTGTCACATAAGAAATGTCACTGAAATTGTATTTGAGTATGAAAATCCTATTCTACTATGTACTTGGAGAGCATATGCTTTGTTTGAATTAAAGAGTGATATTAATGCACGTCGATGGTTATTAAAGAGGTTGCAAGAGTTGGTTATCAAATGCTAGTACAGATGAAAAATGGAGTATTTCGATTTCGTTTATTTCGTCTAATTTAATAAATTAAAAATGCTCCTTCTTTTAAAAAATGTGTACCTGTGTTATCTAAGCCACTCACTATCCGTTAGAGTGAATTTTGTTTAAAAATTTAGAATCTAAAAAATCAAAAATGTTATTTATACGCTAAAATCAATTACCACAGTTAGTATTATGTATTTTTTTGTATAGATATTTGTGTAGTTTAATTCATTTTTAATGTGTATTTTACATTTACTAATAAACTATAATTCAAATAGCATAGTTTT
>NC_029791.2:108361029-108395133 GCF_000816755.2 Arachis ipaensis
GCCTCAATTTTAACTTAAAAAAAATTGTATATTTTTATTTTAATATATATTTTATACTAATAATTAATTTTAATAGTCGATTTTAATATACACCTAGCATAATTGCTTAAAAATAGACATACGAAGTCCCAGAAACCAAAATCTAATAATGGGCACTAATTTTTTTGCATTTTCATGAAAGTTGGAAACTAGAGTGAAACTTAATTAACTATAGCTTGCATGTTAAAATTGCCTTGTCCCACTCATGGTTTATGGCCCGTGGGCGAAACAGTACTATGCTTATTATGTTTGGTTTCTTCTACTGGCCCTATGTTTCGCCTATATTTCATTTGTTAAATCAAATATAAAGGGTCGGTTACTCGGTTCCACCTCAATCAACTCACACTTGGATAACTTTGGCACAATTTATGTAGGCAACGAAGAATTTTCCATTTATGTTTTATAAACAGGGCACATCCAGCACGTGGCAGGTTTATTGGACTTGACCAAACAGGAGCTCATGCTATAATTGCTATTCCCGTGGCTCTTCTTCCAACTTCCATATAGATATGTATAAAATATTACATGAACAATAATTTTAGTTAATGCCAGATCCCTGGCTATAATGGTTAGTATTGCTGAAGCTTTGTATGTTTACACATTGGTACATAATTAAATTTCTCAATAAATTTACTTCACAATACTTTTCTGGGTGAACTAATTATGTCCTACGTACAATGAGCTCTGTAACACTGACCCGGTAGCCGTGTCTGGACAATGTTCCCATTCATGTAATTTCAATGGGGATTGTGTTGATGGAAGATGCCAATGCTTTATTGGATTTTATTGTCAAGATTGCAGTAATTGTGAGCTCTCGTCTCCCAGTTCTTTGTTTTAATGTATGGATTCATTCCTTCTGCTTCTGTTAGTACCTTCGTTTGGCAGCTATGTGTAATTTCACTTTACTCGTTTTTTTTTTTTTTTGAAAAATTCACTCCCTCTTAGCCTCTCTTTAAGGTTCTTGTCCCTGCAATTGCAATGGCAAATTGGCAATAGCAATGGCATGTGCCTCTCTAATGGCATTTTGTGAATGGAAATCTGGCTACACACACTGGCATTGACTGTGTTAAGTAGGAAAAATAGAATTACTATGTCGTGTATAATTATTCTCAATCACATATAGCTTAAACATCCCTTCATTTAATTAAACTTTTAAGTAAGAAAAATAGAATAACTTCCTCCAGTCTAGATGCCAGAAAAATAATTTGGTTATTGATCTGTTCACATACTATGTGCAGTTGTGTGTGATAAGTTATGATAATGGAGTTTGTGAATTCCGTTTCTAAAATATTCTTATGGTTCAGTCATCGTAAATGACTTTGTTTAACAATCCATTATGTTGAAATCGTAGTGCGAGACTAATGTTTTTGGTTCTAAGGATGTTCAATGAGGTGGTAATTTTATTAGCTGCAATTCATACCGGATTTTCCAAGTCTCAACAGAATCGTCTGCGAAGCAGTTTTTGTTTGAAAAGTAGTTCCATGAAAGGAATATCTGTAAAATAGGCAGCTTTAATGTTTTTTTTTTTTCTATCTTTTGGTGGGTTTTGAATGGTAAACTTTTAATCCTTAGATTTAGGGCCCTCATCCAAAATTGTTTGGAAAAAAAATTGGATGTGGACGCAGATTTGGCTTCCGTAGAGTAGAGTCTTTTGTAGAACAAATTTAGAAAGATTAAAAGAGGAGAAAGAAAGGGAAAGGGGGAGGGACATTGCGAACATCTTTATTAGTTCTGATTTTCTCTGCTACCATCATTAAATAATTTTGGTTCATTTCTTAATTTATTTCGGTTCATTTGTATGTTAATTGAGGTTCACTTGATGCTGCTGATAAGTATTGACTAAATTTTTTATTTCTTAAGTAATTTCGGTTTATTTCTTAGTTTAATTGAGATTCATTAGGATCCAGAAATGAATTCGATATGTTTTTGTTAATGATTGAGTCTTTTTTTTAGCAAAAAAGAATGAAATTATTTATTATCACTTTATTCAATTATATTAGATTTTATTCCATTATTCCATTCAATTTGTCTTGAAAGTCATTCCAACCATTGAGACAAATTATTCATCGACAACACACCTGGACTACAAATGAACCGAAAATATTATTAAAGCAAAACCATTGTATAATACCAAATGAAACGAACATTTATCCATTATATCAATTTGAATTCAGAAACACCTGCGTTTAGAATGAACCGAAAATATTATCAAAGTGAAACCATTGTATAATACTAAATAAATCGAACATTCATCCATTATATAAATTTGAATTCAGAAACATCTTTGTCTAGAATGAACCAAAAATATTATCAAAGTGAAACCACTGTATAATATTAAATGAACTGAACATTGTCCATTATCTAAATTCAAATTCAATTCAAAATGTTGGTTTTTGTTAGCAAAATGTTGGTGTTGTTGATGATTACGATAACGAAAGAGAAGGAGAAGAAGAAGAACTTATGTGCGCGAATTTGAAAGGAGGATGAGGAGGAGGAAATGGAGAAATAGAAGGTGAAGACGAAGACGAAAAAATTGCGTTATTGAAACGAGCGTGTGATACACACTGGTGTGATAAAAGTCGTTTTTGTTGAGTTTGGACCAACTTGATTGAACTTGGATAAAAAATACTTGAATGTGTAATTGGGTTGTTTATAAAATTAGAGATACTTCTATAGTAGCCAAGAAGTTAAGGTGGCTAAAGTGACCATGTGATGGGTACTGTATTTTTTGGTGACACGTGCAGTGGAAACTTGTGATTGACTGTACTATGATCAAGTGCATTTATTAATTACAGTAAAAATAATAATAGTTGGTAACATTAATGAAGGGCAAAATCATAAAACTAAAATTTATTTTTGGGAAAAAATTTATTAGAAAAAAAAAAGAATTTTGAAAGCTATAGTTAGGGTTCCAACTTCAAATAGGAACTTAGCCAATGGATGGTGTAGTGAGTCAGATAGTGTGATCATTGTTGAAGGTTGTTGACTTTCCTTTGTGGTCGGTGGTGATCTGCAGAGGTGAAATTTGTTGTAGTTCGTTGTCGAGTCACTTGTTAGACATTGATCGGAGAAGGTGATTTGCGTGGATTATTCTATCAAGGTGTCGGAAGCAAGGGTATATCATGGGAGGCGTTAAATGACGCTAGTCGGAGGTGAAAGCTGGGAACAAACGTCGTGGGTCATTGGCGTCGTATCTGGTAGGCGCGGATTGGAGAAGGTTGTGTGCGTGGAATTGAACATCAAGATGTCGGAAGCGGCTTGGTGCAACAGATATATCGTCGGTGACGTTGGCAGTCGCTACATTCAGATATGTTATCATTCTTTTTTCATTTTTTTCTGCCTGTTTTTGTTCTTAGTATCTTGAATCTTAGTTAGAAAAGTATGGATATTTAAGCAGAAAGAAGTATGGATCTTGGAAGCATATTAAATGATCATCTTTGGATTATTATTGAAACTTCAATGAAAGTGTCTTACTTCTGTTGATTTGCAACATAAATAAATCCAATAGAATACCAAAACATGGCATGTGATTGTACAAAAAGTTTAACAATAATGTGTATATGTTTTAGCATTCATGAATCAAATTTTTTTCTCACTTTCTTCCTATCTTTAGAAAGTATTATTGATTTAGTTGGTTAGCTTCTCGTTGCTGAGAGATGTATATATCACACCATCTATGTATATATGGCTTATTCGTTTACATTGGTTGTTTAGAGAGAGTCATTAGCCATAAAGAGTGTTTGTGTTAGAAACTTTTGTTGGAAGGGTCGAAAGAGATTTGAGTACTTCTCCACAAATCTCACTGTAAGTTATGATCTTACTTATCTCTATTTGAGTTTTCTTTATTTTATTTTATTTCGATTTCCAATTGTTTTCGCACAAAATAAACCTTTTACTTTCGAGTTATGCTTTAGTTCGTGTTTATTCTTCTCCAATATTCTGGATTCAAATAAACTCTCATGTTTATCTTCTTTTTCTACTTCTTTCGTTGAAAGGGTAAAAAGAGATTTGAGTACTTCTCCACAAATGCCACTGCAAGTTATATTTGAATTTTTTTTATGTTATTCTATCTCAATTTTCAATTTTTTTTGCACAAAATAAACCTTTTATTCTGGTTATGCTTTAGTTCTATTAGTACTCTTTTTTGTCCAATATCCTCAGTTAAAATAAATTTCATGTTTATCTTCTTTCTCTTTTTTTGTTGGAAGGGTTGAAGGAGATTTGAGTACTTTTTCACAAATGCCACTACAAGCTATGATGTAATGGATCTATTTGAATTTTTTTTATTTTAGTTTATTTCGATTTTCAATTTTTCGCACAAAATAAATCTTTTACCTTTGAGTTATGCTTTACTTCTACTAGTACTCTTTCTTATCCGATATCCTGGATTCAAATTAATCCCCTGTTTATCTTCTTTCTCTCCTTCTTTTGTTGGAAGGGTTCAAAGAGATTTTAATACTTCTCCATAAATTCCATTGTAAGCTATGATCTAATGTATGTATTTGAGTTTTTCGTATTTTATTTGATTTTGATTTCCAATTTTTGTTCTACATAAAATTAACCTTTTATTTTTGAGTTATGCTTTAGTTCTACTAGTATTCTTTTCTCTCCAAGATCTAAGTTCAAATAAATTCTCTTATCTATCTTCTTTCTCCCCTTTTTTTCAGAAGGGTTGGACTACCAGAATCACAAGAATTGATGAGGCAAATAAAATGAACTTGTGTCTCATATATATAGTTGTTGCTTTTTGTATAATTAGCCCTGCATGTATTAAAGGCTTTAAATTATCTTCAAAGCATTAGGGAAGCCAATTAGCACTCTATTTTTCGTTTGATTTAGTTTGAAGAGAATTGAAATTCTTAAGAAAATTAAAAATTATACTTTATTTTGAATTGGCATTGATGTTGTGAATCAAATGTTAGAATTTTATGTTATCTTCGGTGTTGTCAGTATGTTTAATTTTGAATTGTATAATGCAGGTACTTAATAATGTGTTGGAATGGATAGTGGCAGCGAAAGAAACTTGGACTTTTCGGGTCAAGGAGAGTCACCGTCACGAGTGGGCAAGGAGAGTGAGCCAGTAGAGAGAGTTGATATATTTGGTGAAGGGGAAGAGGGTGGTAGAGTGCCTTCATCGGAGTCACCAGGTGGTTCAGGCGATCAAATAAGTGATAATGTGGGCACTTCGATGCTTTCAACGGCGGTTACATTGGCTGATGCTGAATTTCATGGGGTTGAAGAGGCTTATGCAAGATATGTGAAGTATGCAAAGGCGACTGGATTTGCTGTTTGAAAAAGGGATTCCATTAAAGATGACGAAGGTAATGTTGTGAAGAAAATTTTCTATTGCAATCGACAGGGCTTGCGAAAGAAGAAGCATTATGAGAGGGCGGATAGAAAGAGGGCGCATAAGGCAGAGACTAGGACCAACTGCAATGCAAATTTTGTTGTGTCTTAGACAAATAGAGTGGCAAGTGGAGGATGAAACTTATATCATGGAATTAACAAACAATATGTATAATCATGGATATACAAATTATAAAACAAAGAATTTTTACTTAAATAAAAAATAACAAATTAGTATCTTAAAAAAGTATAAACATTGATAAAAAATAACAAATTTACTTCATAAGTTGTGGAGGTTTTGCAATTTTTATATTTGTTTCTTTAAAATTTTATACAACAACCACGCTTTATATAAATATTGAGAGGTAAAAAAATTTTAACATTGAATTTAGTTTTAAGACAATATGATATGATTGATTTTCAACTAGTTTATTTAAGTAAATTATCGAAGGTATGACATTACGAATTCAAGACTTACGGATGCCAGCTTTAGCGGATTCACAAAGTAAAAAAAGTAAATCTTATTAATAAAATTATTATGAAGATTTTTAATAAAAACAATGTTACATGACTAACAAGTATTATTATTTTTTGTCAGCACTTAGTCGGTAATAATTTGTACCAATATTTATAGAGATTTTGTACACAATAAACATATAGTTTACACCTATGTTTATCAAAATTTTGCACACATAAATCATTACCATTTGCACTCTAAATTTTCAGAATTTGAACATATAAATTAATAAAATTTATCTGTTAAAATAATTTAGTATTTATATTCACCAAAGATTGAAGTTTTGAAATTATCCACTCAAAAAACATTAACAGATTTTTTTCTTCAAATAAAAAGGACTGCGATATACACATCATTTTGGATGCCTATCATTCTAACTAACAACTTGTACTTAACTCTTTACATGTCATGTGTTTATTGGTTAGTCAAAGTTTGACCATTTTTAATCACTATAATCTTGGTCACCAAAGACCTATCGTATTATATTATATAAAATAACTTTAGAGATTGATTCTTCAACATTACAAATAAAAAAGGCGGAGATGATTCTGCTTTATATCTTTCTGTATGTAAATTTGATCTTTCTTATTTTTCTTTATTTTGCCTCCTCTTTAGTTTATTTGTATATATCTCACTTGAATTCTAAAAGCAAACATGTATAAAAACACATTCAGAATTATCATTATGCATTTGATCGTGTTATATCACAATATTTGGGTGAATTTTGTTTCACTTTTATTCTATTAAATCTTTTAATCGTTCGTATCACTTTTAAATAGCAGTTGTGTGAGTCTGTGAGAGAGGTTGAACTAACAAACCAATACTACAAAAGGCAATTGTTGGTTTCACCCACAAATCACTACAACCTTGTATTTTTTTCAAACTAAGAAAATCTCCAATCTGCCAATAACAATAACTTAATGACTCATCATCTTTTCCAAAAGTCATCACCAAATCTCAATACCTATAATTATAATTAAAAGAAAAAAGTTTCACACCTCCGCCTGAAAAGTAATAATAAACCAATGAAAAATATTTTATGACTCAACTGTGTATATTCATCTGAGAACTCATCATGATGTTTAGATAATTATGATAAACGAAGAGTGTCCCAAACAGAATATACACACGAGGAGTTATTGTGTCACCCTTCTACATCAATAATACAATGAATACACTCAATGAAATCATTATTATAGTATGCATGACTAAGAAGAGCCCGTTGGGCAAAAAGTAATAAGGTATTCGGAACCAGAACAAGTGCAAGTGCTGGAAGCATCATCATACGCGTAACTATAAGCAGAGGGGCACGCATTCTTGAACATCTCAGAGTATTGCGTCGGACTGCAACTCTGCGGCGTAGAGTGATCGCCGGTGCAGCAGAACTCCGCCGTGTTAAACGCAGCGCAAGCGCTCTTGCAAGCCACCACCGCTCCCGCCTCGTTGATGACCTGCAACTCAGCCGGACAGTCACTGTTCAAGTCCGTAACACATCCCGCGTACTGGCAGTCACCGGTTCCACCGGTTGCCCGTACTCCCATACCAACATTGTAACCGTCAACCAGACTCACGTCGTAGAAGTCCTTGTCGCTGCTTGGGGTTCCGATCGTGAACTCCGCCAGCGACACCGGAGGAGCACCTCCGCCTGTGCACCTGAGACCCCCGGGGCAGTCTCCGGTGGCGCATTTTCCGTTGCCGGCATCGTCGAAGCTGCAGTCAGTTCGCGCCCAGAACCGTCCGGACCAGCCGGAGGGAGCTGTCAGCTGAAGTGACGATCCCGGTGCTAGAGAGAATCCACCGTCGCCGAGAGGGGCAGCACCGTTACCGGAAAGAGTTCCGGGCCAGACGGTGTAGGTGCAGTGGTTTTCGAGCGTGAAGATGGTGCCGGACGCTATATCATTACCTGAAAGAAGAAGAAATTCCAATCATATTAATCTCATTAGGTGAGTTATCGGTATTTTAAAACATAAATATAAGAACAAATTCATATACATGTAGGTTGAATGTAAAAGTTAACCTAATAAGAATAATATAAGAAAAAATGAAGAGGTTTTGAGGTATGTGGTAAGCGCCATGGCTTTGATTAGTAAATGATAGGGAGGAGAAGATAATTAGAATGAGAGGGCAAAAACAAAGTGTTGAAGTACTAGTAATTTATAGTTAGGGAAGGGAGGGCTGTGGTGTTATTTTTGGTTTTAATTTAATTTAATTTAACTATTATAGTAAAATTAAAGGGGGATGGATTCCCTATCTTTCCGTGAGCAGTTTAAGATTGTGGGACATCTTGCGATGGGACGTGCCAAGTGCCAACACTCTCTTCATTCCTTGTTTTTCTTATACTTCCTTATGTACGTTAAATCTGGTAGAGTAAACTAAGGAATCGAATCTCGCACGTATGCCAATTAATGGCACGTGACTGTGAGTTTAGGGTATCAGATAGATGGAAGCTCAGTAGAAGGGGGTAAAAGGGTGTCGCCTTAACACCCACATGACAAACATCGCCACGAGCCACTCTCTCCCATCAAGTTTATTTTAAGAGAGAAATATTTGATCAACACACTCGATTCTTTTCACTATAGGCTGGGATGAAATATGAAATCAGTTGATTTATATTTTACCTTCTATTATATGATAAAGAAAATTAACAGTACATATAATAAGGCAATCATTTAATTTGTAGCTTCTAAAATATTGAACGAGTGACATCTCAAAGTATTTTCTGTGTGCCTCATAGGACTCTTTTTGTCTTTGAAAGCATCAAACAACATTTCAAAACATGAGCACGTGACAGAAACACTTGGAATGCTAGTTGAGCTAATTTAGTTTGTTGCCTTGTTGCCCAGAATCTAGGATCAAGAGAATCTTTATTTCCACTCAATATCTTGCAAATTGCCTCCGGAATTAGTGATTTATATTTTTTTTTCTTTTATGAAGAATTTCATCAATGAAATTATTTTTTTTTCTCTTTTTTAAATTGTTTCTTCTTTAATTTTTCCCTAACATGGAATAAATTAAAAGTGTAATGGAGTATTTTTCAAATTTTTTTTGTAATTGAATATTTTTTAATTTTTTTGTCTTATGCTCAAATATTGAATTTGAATAATACTGAAATATTCAACAATTTTCTCAATGTAATAAAAAAATTGAATAAGAAAATAAATAATTAGATAAATAAAAAATTAGAAAAGAATAAATTCAAAACGAGAGAAAGAAAAAAAAAAGATAATTCTATTGATAGAATATAAAAAAAATACAAATAACTAATTTTATAATGGATTAATTACATTATTATTATTATCCATATATGGAAATTTTATAAATTTTAAAGTTCCACAACTCATTAGCAGCGTGCAGAAATCTTACAACTGATTCAATGCAGTACAAGAGCTTATATTATGCGGAATAGACCCTACAAGATGGTTGTTGGCAATATTCCTGAACATAAGAAACATGAGAAACTTAATACAAGTGACACACACAGAAGTGATTCTTTTTTTTTCTTTTGAAATAAGAATGAATCATACTCACAATTCAAAAAGGTGTTCAAGTTTTCCAATCTCATTAGGAATTCTAACCACCAGTTGATTGTCATTTAATTGCCTACAATAACAAATTAGTTTTAAATAATTACATGCAGTGAAAAGAGGACCAAGATTATACAATCAGGAATAGACTCACAAGTAGCTCAATTTCGACATGTTGCCAAGTTCTGCAGGTATTGGACCAGTAAGCTTGTTTCCATGAAGGTACCTATATAGTCAACGTGCTCAGGATAGAACAAATAGTGAAGCAATTTCAATCTTCTTTTAAAACTATGATTTTTTATAACATTTTTTTCTTTTATTATAATAAAAATCTAGTTTGATTACATAATCTTTAAGAAATTTGGTTATAAGTGTGAATTGGGTTTGATTATATTATTTATAAATGTTGATTATATTAGCTGGCTATGTGTGCATAGAAAAGATATAATAGTGCGTTGACAGAGAAATCAGTTGCTATCCAGTAAATAGCATATAGTTAACCTATATCACAATCCAAGCTAAATTGCCATCTACTAGATACAAAGTTCTAGCACACTAAGCCAATTGATGAATACTATTCTCAAAAAGTAATCACAAATTAAGCAATTAGGGAAATCAAACAATTGATAGTGTTCAAAGGCACTTACTACTTCCACACAGGTGGGAGTTTCTTGGTCTTCTTGTAGTAACGAGCAAGTCTGTGGATTCTGCTAAACAATATTATTAAGATCGCCTAGGGATATTAATTAACAGCAGGGGCACAAAGGATTAATTAGATTATATGCATGCAAGCAACTTCTACTCTATATCTCTGTGTTCGGCTGTAAATAAATAATAAATAAAATCAATATGCGAGAAATTAAATTAGGGACAGTTGTGCAATATATATATATATATATATCTAGTTTCTAGTTTCTAGTTTGTTCCTAAAAGTGCATAGTTGGTTTCCGAAAAACGGGACAGCTGTGCAATATTTATAGTAAGTTAGTAACTAATGTCCATTCTAATTCAAATTTACTCAAAAGCAGTAAGTAAACAATAATTCAGATTGTCACTACCTTAGGGACAGGGGATGGCTTGGTGCCGCATGCTTTAGTAAGGTCTTTGCAAAGATATTTGTACAATGAATTGGCATCAGGCTTCGAATTATATAGATATTCAGCAACATCTGTATCCGAATATCCTATAACCTGAAAATTTGAAAACAATAATTCATAATATAATTTGCCATTTCAGAACCAAAAGAAACCATGGCCTTTGGACATGTAAAAACAAGAAACTCTAGTGCAGTATTTTATCTTATATACTTTGTCAATATGCATCATAGAGCATCATCTATGATTAAGTAACTTTCTCATTGACTATTCAGTAAGTTTAATGATCCTTAATTAAATTTTCTCATTGACAAAGTAAATACTATATGATTAGTCAAACTGCATCAAGCAAGCACTAAGCTACGTACACAAACCAATACATTATGTAAAGGCCAATTATTAAAGCATTTCTTCCACTTCTGATACCATTATCATAACTTCCAGCTAGTTCAATTACTCTTCAGCACATGTATATTTATCGGTGATTCACAAACAGGAATGGCAAAAGGGATTGTCAATTTTCATTATAATAACGGCATAAACAGCACAGCTATAAGCCCATAACTATCGATTCACTTTTCAGTTACCATTTTTATACACGAAATCTTATCAATACAGGAATGTACCATACCTTGCTGTATACTATAGGATTCTATCTGGAGTGGAAAGGAAAATGTAGAGTTCTCTGTGCATTGCTTTTGTAGATAATAAACAGGAAGGCCTGAAAAGAAAGCGGATTCAAGAAAATTGGTGTTTTCTGTCTTTGATGCTGATCCCTATTTTGATATTTGCAGCAGTATCCAATTTTCACATAGAAAGAACACAAAAATTAAAATCAAAATTAGATTTACACTTAGAAACTGAAACTTTGCCATCAACAAGAGAACATTGTAAATCAAAATAAAAAATAACTCACCAGCAGATCTGTGGCCAAACTAGCCATCACATTAGATGTATTCATAGTAAAGTTACTAGGGATCATATTCCTGTACAAAACTGTCAAAAAGAAGAAATGCACAGGGTTAAAAAATTTAAAATTTTGAACCTCATCATGCTATTCAAGTAGTACACAAGAAAAATTGGAACAAGTAACACAATGCAACTGTTTAGAGATTAATTTATAACTAGAAAAAAATGGCAAGAAGTAATTCAATTTAAAGGCTACAATACAGCAGCCAAAAATGTATATGCATAAACCAACCAACCATTCATACAGAAAGCTAACCTGCAATAAATATCTTTCTGATGAATATCACAAGTGTTGTCATCTATCCAAAGGCATATCCAAATACAAACCTGAACACACAATCACATTTTAGTATACATTCCTTTCAGCTCAAAAACTGGAAAAGTATTTTACTAGCTTCACATAATTATGCAGAAAATACTTGAAAATAATAGAATGAGATAGGTACCTACCTGAATAGAATACAAGGCACCATTTATTGAAATATAAACTATCTTGAGCTAGGAAAGATAGATGTATGGTTGGCTAAGAAATCTTTTGTGTGGTGTTTGCCAAAACTATGAACAAAAGATGGATGGTAACAATAAGAAACTTTTGTCTTTATCCATGTGTATAGCTTCAAGTTTTGAGCGTGAAAAATGTGAAAAGGTTGGATTTTATTATTATTAAAAAAAGGAAGCTAAGTTACCTTCAACCTTGGAATGTAATATCCATGTCTGCGAGATTTTGCAGCAGCTCCACCAACGATTCTTCAGATTGAGATAATTTTAAGTAAAGAGGTTGTCTTCTTCCTCATTGATCCCTCAAAATCAGCTTCAATCTCTATAATAGGATCAGAGAGTGGTGATGGAGTGTGGCATCCACCACTTGTTCCTGGAAGACTGTTAAGGGTCTTCCTAATAAGAGCAAGTCATTTCCTTGCAGGGCCATTGTCTTCTGTTCCCAAAATGTTACTAGCAATAAGAGGTACAATTTCTTGAAACCTGATGTCAAAAAGAAAATACAAAAAATTTCTCAGCAAGAAATGTTGCAGAACAAAAGGTGACTTACACATTATACAACCGGCATTAGTAATTTACCCAAGAACATAGATATCAGCAGGTGGAGAGGTGTGAAGCCAATCTTCAAGGTTCAAATAACTTGGAGGTGATTTCCTTGCTACATTCCAAGTGGCAACAAAGATTCTGCATGCATAAGGAATAAAGAACTCAATAAAACAGAAGATCCTTAGTTGTTGTTGTTAGAAGAAGATAGTTTAGTACAACACAGAGCTACATGAACCATACCTATAATTATACACATCTGTAATCTGAGCTTGATCAAAGTCATTCTTACCTCCATGAATTCTGTCTGAGAATCTTCTGCTTGGTCTATCTGAATTTCAAATGAAAATCAACAAATGAGATTAGTAGGAGACAATAGCAGCAAAAAAGTCAACAACAGTGACGGCAACAAAGTCTTATCTCACTAAGTGTGGTCGGCTACATGCATATTAATAGACACAAAATTTTGAGATTGCAGTAGCAGAAAAGCTGTATTCAAAAATTTATTTTATCTTTTACCAATTTGGAGGGGTTTGGGGTTTGGGAATGGTGTGGTCTAAGGTAATAGATATCAAGGTTTAAGAAATTGAACCTGTTTTGCTTTTTTTGATGTTACATGCCTCCTTCTCTGAATAGTTGCTTTTCCTCTCTTTATCAATACCTGAAAAAGGAAAAACCCACTCACACACTCACACTCAGCAGAAAAAAAATACAAAAATGGTTGTGATTAAAGTTTTGTCTGCTACACGCTCTTTTTTTTCCTATCTATTGAACTATTCTATGAATCATGAAAAGAAAAAACAACCAAATCATTGAATCACAGCTATATATTGCATACACCGTTAACTGTATGTATTTTTTTAAATTAATAAAAGAGGAATATATTATATATTTTTCCAAGTCTTCATAGAATATCTTGTTCATTGCAATATATATACTTTAAAGCCTTCAAGGTCTTTACCTGAATCAGTAGAAAGTATTTTTTTTTTTTGCCTTTGAAAATAAGATATGAAAATCATGTATCTGCAGTCACCACAAAATCATGGAGACCAGTCACCACAACAAGATTTGATTATATCTTTACCTGGTTATTAATAATTATAACAACAATAAAAACCTTTTCCAACTATTTTATTTAAAACTAAGGAAAGAGAAAGTAATGTGATTGACGACAAAATTTGAAATACCTCAAAAGATATTTAGCACAGCTTATTCCAGTATCCTTTGAAATTAAATAATCAACAAGTTAAAGACAACATAATCAATAGATAAGATCTTTTACTTCTTTTTAACTAATTAATAAAATGGATAGAATTGGGGAACCTATCTGCGTGCTATGGCTACATTAACACTTGCCTCTAAAAGAAACAGATGGAAAAGGTGTAGGTGGAAAAGTATATATAGCTGTGAAGACTTTACCTGAATTAGTGAACAATATATATTCCTCTTTTATTAATTTAAAAAAATACTGCAGTAGAAAGTAGAAAAAATACTTTAAAGCCTTCAAGGTTTTTACCTGAATCAGTAAACAATATATTTGATAAACCCCCTATTTTATGATTCATCTTGTGCTCAATTAAGTATTTTTATCAATTCTTCACCCACTTATTCATAAGATTTGCATGCTTTTATAAATTCCTTCCTTATTCTATGATATATATGAAAACATGTTTTCTATGCCTTAAAAATAATTATTTTAACTATCTTCTATTACCATTCGATGCCGTGATCTGTGTGTTAAGTAATTTCAGGCTTCATAGGGCAGGAATGGCTTAGAGGACAGAAAGGAAACATGCAAAAATGGAAGGAACGCACAAAATGGAGTTTTGAAAAAAATGGTAGCGACGCACACGCATGGACGACGCGGACGCGTGCCTAGCGCAAAATGCAAGCGACGCGCATGCATGGACGACGCGAACGCGTGCCTAGCGCAGAGCATAAACGACGCGAACGCGTGACTGACGCGTACGCGTGGCAAGGAAAATCTCCAAATGACGCGCACGCGTGACGGACGCCACGTGCAGAAAATTACAGAAGTCACCCCTAGCGATTTCTGGACCCTTTTTTCGGCCCAAATCCAAGCCCAGAAACACAAAATAGAAGCTGGAGAATAGGGGAATCAAGGGAGACAATTCATACAACATTCATTTTTCATAATTTTAGGTTTTAGATGTAGTTTTAGAGAGAGAAGTTCTCTCCTCTCTCTTAGGTTTTAGAATTAGGATTTCTCTTAAAGTATGGTTATTTCTTCAATCCAGGTTCAATGTTCCTTTAATTTATGTTTCTCTTCTACTTTTATTTACTCTAATGCTTTTACTTGTTAATTACTTATGTTGCCAAATTGGCTTATGAACTTTTCCATGTTAGATTTGAATTTATGTTTAAATGCAATTTGAGGTATTTCAGAATTATGATATTCTTAGTTTTGATTGATGAAAAGGCATTTTTATTCGAGTAGATTTCCTTCTCTTTTGGCTTTGGTTAAGTAATTGGTGACACTTGAGTTGTCAAACTCAATGGTTGATTGAAAATTGGAATTTGCTGATTGATTTGGATCCCTCTAAAGCTAGTCTTTCCATAGGAGTTGACTAGGACTTGAGGAATCAGTTAATTAGTCCACTTGACTTTCCTTTATTTAGTAAGGGTTAACTAAGCGGAAGCAATAAACAATTCTCATCACACCTGATAAGGATAACTAGGATGGAATTTCCAGTTCTCATATCTTACCGAGAGATTTTTTAATTATTAATTTATTATTTTCCTCGTCATTTAAAATTACTTGTTCCTTATCTCAAAAACCCAAAAATACACTTTTTCTCATAACCAATAATAAATTATACTTCCCTGCAATTCTTTGAGAAGACGACCCGAGGTTTAAATACTTCGGTTATAAATTTTATTGGGTTTTGTTACTTGTTACAACCAAACTTTTGTACGAAAGGATTCTCTGTTGGTTTAGAAACTATACTTACAACGCGATTAATTTTATAAAATTCTTTACTAGCAAGAAAATTCGATCATCAAAATGGCGCCGTTGCCAGGGATTTGCAATTGTGTGCCTTATTATTGGTTATTGTAAATATTTTCTTTTGCTTGTTTATTTGATTTTATTTTTATTTTTAATTTTAATTTTTATTAGCTATTATGAGTTCTCACCCCCGTCGCTTTGAGTTTGGTTCCAATGTTGTTGAAAGGAATGGAAGCTATAACAGGAACATGCATCAAGGTCAAAACAATCGAACATGGAAGGAGCCACAAGGATCTGATCAACCCTTTCGGTAACAACACCTTCCAAGATACCATGGACAACGACCATCCTACAATGCATGCCAAGACAATAGTTATGGTGGACCCCTCTGTGACAAACCACCTCCACTAAATTACTATGGTCAAGAGCCATTCCGAGGTGCGTACCAAGATGATAGATATGGTGGACCCCCTTGTAGTTACCAACGAGCCCCATCATATGCCAATGAACCACCTCCTTAACATAGTTTCGAACCACCATACTCAAAAGCCAATTACAACCATTCACCTCCATATGCCCCTAACCTCTACCCACCCTAATTCCAATCCAATTACTCCCGAGAACCACCACTTCCATATGCACCATATCCATGTCCGTCGAACCAAGAATCACAAGAACATCTCAAGGAAACAGTGAACCAATTTCATGCAACCCTTCATCAATTGAAGCAAGCGATAAATCGATTAGCCCCCAATCTGAAGGAGACACTAGAAACTCCGGTTGACAGTACAGAGCATGACTTTGTACTGGAACAAGTAGAGGAAGCTGCAATTATCGAAGAAGAAGAATTAGTTGAAGACTTAGGAGATGCTAAACCTCCATGGAAATCAAGAGTTGTGGAGAATTCTACCCAGAAATTTGCAATTGATGCTAAGGAGGATAGTGCACAACCCCCAAGGCATGTATATTATGAAGAATTGGACTGGATAAATCAAGAAGCAATTTTTCTTAGTAATGATGATCATGAATCAAGTTCTCTTAATGATGACCTCGCAGTCACAATTGAACTCTTTGAGCTAGAAGAATCTTCCCCAAGTGAATACGAGGATGATGTGGAGGTGGACTTTTCTCAACCTCCAACTTATGACTTGAGTGATGAGGAAGAAATTAAAGACTTTGTTCAAGACGTGGTTGCAGTTGAAGAGGTTTGTCCGGAATTGGAAGAACTCACAGAGGAGTACAAGGAAGTGAAGCTTGACGAACCACTGGAAACACCTCTTCCACGGTCATTACCACCTAATACAAATTTCAAGTGGGTAAAATCCTTAGCCTTCATCTTTACTTTTCCACTTGAATATGGCTTGCTTGAAACAGATGGCCAGCTTAGCGCTCTTTGCGGCTTTAAGAGTAAGAGGGAGATGGTTAGTAATAGAAGTTGGAATCCAAAGTTCAATATGGTTCCACGCTCCAAATGAAAGTGCAGGGATTGGTATAGAGCTCGATTGAATGAATTTCGGAAGAAGTTTGGGTATCTCAGTGGAAATTCATGTTGCATACCGCCCGGCTGGAAAAATGAAAATCAAGACAAAAATGGGTACAAAAGCAAGGATTCGGAGCCTGGAATTTATCCTGACAATCAGTACTTCTGGAGCCTGAAAACCTGCATTAACTTGCTCAAAGGCTTTACGTGCCTAGTTTGGGACCCTGGAGGCTATTGGAATGGCAAATATTGGTGGAGATTTCTAGATGAGTTCAAGCACAAGCCACCATAACAAGG
Organism: Arachis ipaensis; assembly: GCF_000816755.2. Classification (NCBI taxonomy): domain Eukaryota; kingdom Viridiplantae; phylum Streptophyta; class Magnoliopsida; order Fabales; family Fabaceae; genus Arachis; species Arachis ipaensis. Next base: position 108,378,305 of record NC_029791.2, read on the forward strand.
AACTCATCAAATGTCCAACTTAAGGACTTTAACTAAAAGTGCTAGGTGGGAGACAACCCACCACGATATGATCGTTCCTTTTTCAATTTTAAACTTATTTCGCTTTGTTTGTTTTTAGTTTCATTTTATTTTCCCTAGAATCATTCATGACATCTGCATCAGCACCTGCATCCTGCATACTGCATAAAAAAAACACACATACACCCCACGCGTGCGCATGGGCCACGCGTGGGCGTCGACTCCAAATCGACGTCACAATCCAACGCCCAGAAAGTTGGGTTGGAATCATGCGGCTATTATGAGTTAGGCACAATTTGGGCCACGCGTGCGTGTCGATGACGCGAATGCGTCACTTTCACTTAACACACACCACGCGTAAGCGTCGCATGGAAATTTTAACCCCCTTAATTGAAACAGAGAGTTGTGCCTAAACGACGCTGGAATTGTGCATTTAGCACAATTCTGGGCGACGCTTACGGGTGCTTCACGCGTATGCGTCACTTCCATTATCCCTCATTCACGCGTTCGCATCAATGATGCGTCCGCGTCGTTGCATCTCCACCTCAACCATGCGTTCGCGTGAAACACGCGTTCAAATTGTTACTGCGCCCACCAGGTTCCGCCGCACACCGATTTCTTTCCCAGTTAGTTAGTTAGTTGCATATTTTTCAAATTCTGTTTAAATTAGGATAGTTAGAGATGCATGATCGTAGTGGATTTTAGGTGGTTAGGTAGCTAGGATGTGGTTAGTGGATTTAGGTCTGATAATTACGCCGTTCTTGCCGCTTGTTTTATTTGTTTCGCAATTTTGAATTTGTTGTGCTGGTGATGCTGCTCATATGCTGTTCTTTACTGTTTAATGCTGTTTTCACATTATTCAACCTAAATTGCATTTCTTGCTACATCTTGAGTTCATTTATTCTGAATTCATGTGACTTGCTATTTGTTACTTTATGCACTACTTTAATGTCATATGAACTAAATTTCTGTTGCTGTTTATTACCCGAGAACGTCCAATTTTTAGCCGGAATGCTGCCCGATTTTTTCCGCAAATTGTTTCACTCAACTCCCATTCATGAATTGGCCTTGGTACTTTCGAATTCTGCACTAATTGGTTTCAACCAAGCCAATTCATGGATGAATGGGCGAGCATTCTTACTCTTTCTGGTTCCCTTCTTAGTTGGCTAGCATTATTAATGATTTTATTCATTTTGCAATTCTTTTATTTATATGAATTATCATCAATAAACAATCTTTGCTTGAATATGAGTTGCTTGTTCTTCAAGTTTGTGCAATTTTCGTTAACTAGGAATCACATTACCATGCCACTTACTTTAACTTCACTTTTTAACTCTTAACTGATTTAACTTTCTAACTTTTCTTTTGGTTTTTACCTAACTATTTTCAACCCATTTCAAGGCATGATTATTGTTGTTCCTAATAAACAAGAATTCCGCATATCATAGATCTTGGATTGTGATTTTTCTTCTCTAACTTTTACCTTGCATACAGTCCAAATTCTTACATCTATCTAACTCACTTCATGCTTATTGCTATTTTATTGCTCTTTTGCCCCTCTATGCCTATATTGTTCAACTACTATTTGCTTCCCTGTTTTTCTACTTTAGTTTAATAAACTATATCCTAGAACCTCTGCTTTTAAGAAAAAGCAGTGAAAAGCTTGCAGAAAAAAAAAAGAAAAGAAAAAAAGTGGCAAAAAAATAAATAAATAAAGAAAAAAAAGAAAGAAAAAGAAAAAGCAAGCAGAAAAAGCCAATAATCCTTTAAACCAAAAGGCAAGGGTAAAAAGGATCCAAGGCTTTGAGCATTAATGGATAGGAGGGCCCAAAGAAATAAAATCCTGGCCTAAGCGGCTAAACCAAGTTGTCCCTAATCATGTGCTTGTGGCGTGAAGGTGTCAAGTGAAAAGCTTGAGACTGAGCGGTTAAAGTCATGGTCTAAAGCAAAAAAAGAGTGTGCTTAAGAGCTCTGGGCACCTCTAACTGGGGACTCTAGCAAAGCTGAGTCACAATCTAAAAAGGTTCACCCAGTTATGTGTCTGTGGCATTTATGTATCCGGTGGTAATACTGGAAAATAAAATGCTTAGGGTCACGGCCAAGACTCATAAAGTAGCTGTGTTCAAGAATCAACATACTGAACTAAGAGAATCAATAACACTATCTGAATTCTGAGTTCCTATGGATGCCAATCATTCTGAACTTCACAGGATAAAGTGAGATGCCAAAACTGTTCAGAAGCAAAAAGCCACTATTCCCGCTCATCTAATTAAAACTAATCTTCATTGATGTTTTTGAAATTTATTGTATATTCTCTTCTTTTTATCCTATTTTGTTTTTAGTTACTTGGAGACAAGCAACAATTTAAGTTTGGTATTGTGATGAGCGGATAATTTATACCCTTTTTGGCATTATTTTTTTAGGTAGTTTTTAGTATATTTTAGTTACTTTTTATTATATTTTTATTAGTTTTTATTCAAAAATCACATTTCTGGGCTTTACTATGAGTTTGTGTATTTTTCTGTAATTTCAGGTATTTTCTGGCTGAAATTGAGGGACCTGAGCAAAAATCTGATTCAGAGGCTGAGAAATGACTGCAGATGTTGTTGGATTATGTCCCTCCTGCACTCGAAATGGATTTTCTGGAGCTATAGAAGCCCAATTGGCGCACTCTCAATTGCGTTAGAAAGTAGACATCTTGGGCTTTCCAGCAATAAATATTAGTCCATACTTTACCCGAGATTTGATGGCCCAAATTGGCGTTAAAAGCGAGCCAAAAACTTTCTGGCGTAAAACGCCAGAACTGGCATACTTTTCGGCGTTAAACGCCCATTTTGGCACCCAGGGTGGCGTTTAACTCCAATATAAAGTATATGCACGTGGAAGCTTGAAAGCTCAGCCCAAACACTCACCAAGTGGGCCCCGGAAGTAGAATTTTGCACTATCTACACCTAGTTACTCATTTTCTGTAACCCTAAGTTACTAGTTTAGTATAAAAACTACTTTTAGAGATTCATTTAGCACCTCATGACATTTTACACTTCATATTGTATCTTCTACGACATGAGTCTCTAAACCCCATAGGTGGGAGTGAGGAGCTCTGCTGTGTTTCAATGGATTAATGCAATTACTACTGTTTTCTATTCAATCACGCTTGATTCTGTTCTAAGATACTCACTCGTACTTCATTATAGAGAATATGATGATCCGTGACACTCATCATTATCCTCGACCTATGAACGCGTGCCTGACAACCACTCCCGTTCTATCTGAGCTCAACGTAGTCATTGGGCGACAGCTTGAGTGCGTATCTCTTGGGTTTCTAATCCACGGACCGAGTCTAGAGGTTAGAACCTTCGTGGTATAGGCTAGAACCAATTTGCAATATTCCTGGGATCTGAAAAGTCTAAACCTTGTTTGTGGTATTCCGAGTAGGATCCGGGAAGGGATGACTGTGACGAGCTTCAAACCTACGAATGTTGGGCACAGTGACAGTGTGCAAAAGGACAAGGGTCATATTCCGACGCTAGTGGGAACTGACAGATGATTAGCCGTGCGGTAGCTGTACATGCTATTTTTCATCCGAGACGAGAAATCCGACAGTTGATTAGCCGTGCAGAGATCGTACCTGGTATTTTTCATTCGAGAGGATCATACAGCTTGCCATTGAAGGAAGTCATGCGTGTTTGGAGAAGAAGACAGTAGGAAAGCAGAGATTCAGAGGACAGAGCATCTCCGGAACCTCAGCTTGTTTCTCATTACTGAATCACAAGTACTATTTATTTTATGTTATTTATTTTTCATAAATACAATCACTCTTATCATTAATTTCCTGACTAAGATTTACAAAATAACCATAGCTTGCTTAAAGCCGACAATCTCCGTGGGATCGACCCTTACTCACACTACAAAAAAAGGCTATATTATAGGAATTTGTTAACGGAGGTTTTAAAAAAATCCTGTAAATTTGAATTTGAAAACAAAACATTTTTTTATTTTATTAATAAATTTATTAATGGGAGTTTTAATTTTAAATATTAGGGTTTTTAAAAACCCCCCTTCCAATTTTTCCTCCTCCCACCCTTTTTTGCTCCCACTCTCCTAACATTGTAACTGCTTTGTTCTTTGAATTTCTTCATTGATTGCTGTTGTCCGTCATTCTGCCTCACGTTAGTGTTGCTGCTGCTGTTAGCGGGCGCGTGTTGAAGCTGCTGTTCCTGTGAAGCATTCGGGTTCAAGTTTGGGTTCCTCTTGCTGCTGCTGTTCACGTCATTGCTGCTGCTGTTCGCGTTCAGAGTGGCAGCTGTGCTTTTATACAAAAGGTAACAATTTGGTAGCATATACAGATGGGAATTGTTAGGGTTCATATACTCATATTCGAATTGCATGTGTGATAAATAAAAGAGGGATTTGTTGCCATGGTTATACAGAGCTTTGTTTATTTAGGTTAATGTGTCCTCCATTTAAATGAGTTGCTGCTTGAGTCCCTCTTCAATGCTGATTCTTGATTCTGTACTGCTTCTGTGTTCTGTTTTTACTTTTTTTTTTAAACTTCATGTTAAATCGATAGAAGGAAAACAGAAATAAAAAATTTAAATACAGAAGGAACAAAAAAATCATTAGTAAACAAGAAAAGTGAATTCACCAAAAAAAAAGAATTTGTAATGTGCGTCGACTACAATATCTTCGATGTACAGTATATGTCTGTTCTTAGAGCTTATAGTGCTTTCAATGTTCTTTAAATGTATTTGTTGCCAATACGGGTGCTTTTTTATTAGATCGGAGTACACATGTCCAGCACTTGTTGTATATGATACAAGTGATTTTCAGTAATAACTCATCACTTTCAGATGGAGATCACAAATAATCATGTGGGGATAAGGTTATCTTTGAAAAATTGAGAGATTTCATATCATATTTATGTTCTCATACAACTTAGTCACTTGCAAATGTTTATCAAATGTTATTTTACACAGGAATTTTATATTACCAATTGCTTAAACTTTTCCCATGATTTAGTGGTTGCTAATATATCAGTACTTGTTTTGGATGAATCCTACATGGGACACAGCCTTTAAATACTTTCTCTCTGTTCTTCACTTTCACAATGATCCCTCTCTCCATTTCTGCATTTTTTCAATCTCTTTCTTAATACAAACAAAGATATTGAGAAGATAAAAGCATAAAATAGTTTAGTTAATTTAATTTGGTTATCTAGTTATAGCTGTTGTCATTTCTTGCTGAATGACTTATTGTGGCTGAACAATTTGGATCAGAGTTGGTTATTCCTTCTCATATAAAACATAAAATATATTCACTACTTTTCTTATCTAACTCACTGTCTTCTCATCATTTCTCAATAATGGTAAAATTTTACTAAATATATATCTAGAATAATAACTTAATTGTGAAAAAGAGGAAGAATGACTCCCACAAAATGTGTTTGCTGAATGCTTCATCTCTTTCTCTCAATTTTTGTTGATACGTATGCTTGCTCATATAACTTCTAGAAGCTTTCTTTCCAATTCAAATCTGTTGCACTATTCTTTTCTTTCCTGTCTGCAATATACTCATACTTTTAAATATTAATCACTGATTAATAACAAAGAATAATAAATTTTGATGAATTTGTAATATTCTTTTCTTTTTATTTCTCATATATCAAGATTATATAATCAATTTGACTCCGAAGTCCATGTTACCATGATAAAACGTTATCTATATCTATCTATTATTATACTATTAGCTAGGTTTCAAAAAAAAGACAATGTCTTAAGATTCTTAATTAAATTCTTGGCTGAGTACTATATATAGTATATTAATAGTTTTGTGGCTGAGTACTATATATGGTATATTAATAGTTTTGATTCCTACTAGAGTACTTCTACTACATAGGCTTATTTAATAGAAAATTGGAGGACTATGAACTAGTAATACATCAAAAGAAAAGATAAAAAAAAAACGTAGCGTAAGCCTTCAATTGATATTTGGCTATAGGCCTTGATGAGATCAATAATTTTTTAGAATTCTGTGAGTGGAGATTGAAAATAATAACTTAGTAATTTGTTAGATGTTATAGATTTTTTCAAATTTGATATTTAGCTTGTTGAAAGGTGAAATGGTATTTAGATACACCAAGTTCATTTGAAACAAAAAAAAAATACTTCATGCTTCATTAACTTGGACTTTTCTCATTTTTCAATTAAAATCTGCTGAGAAAATTTGAAGCAAATCTAATATGAGAAATTTAAAGTTTTCAATTTTTATAAATAACTTTTTTTTCCTGTTTTCCTCTCCTATACCTAGCATGATGTTCTAAACTGAAAGAAATTATTTTTCTTATTTTTGTTATACCAAGAGCTGGATTTTTTTTTATAACCTGTCAGGTACAATTCAATGTTGCAAATTTTATATGTGGGAATTGATTAAGAAAAATTATGTGCTGAATTTGTAGATAGAATGAGAAAATCTAGATGATTAAATTGTGAATATAAAAGACAAAAATACTCAGTTTTAACTTATTTTGATAACTCTATGTAATGAAACTCTTCTTGAAAGCTCCATAGAATACCTTGCCATCTATATATATGAGTCAGTACCATAATCACTCACAGTTATTATTATTAGTGGTATGAATCATATTATCATGTACTATTAATTAATAACAAGTCATTAGTTACATGCTTAAGATGCATTCTTTTTTATTTGATTAATACGCATATTGTAACGACCCTTGAGTTTTTATTTATCTTGGAATGTATAAGTTGTAATGTTTGTCTCGCTGTGTCAGTTTTGTATTCAAATTGAGTTCATCCTGTCTTAATTGAAGTTAAAATAAAGGGAAACATTTTTGTTTTTGATAATTGAGTTTTTTTGTTGCATGTTATTATTCAAAATAAAAGTTTTCATTTGCTAATGCTTATACTAAACTATTTTAATCTTTTTTTTTTTTGAAAATTGTTCTTGTAGTATCTGAATAGTTGATTTGGCATATTTGTTGCTCCTATTTCACATATACATTCGGTTCTAATCCAATTTATTCTGTCGAATCCTTTTACAAGGTAATTCTCTGACTCAATAAAGTAGTTACATGTTCTTTATTCTGAATTAAATAGTTATAATTTTTTTTTGTGATTAAAATAGTTATAATTGTTAAAATTCTATGTATCTCATTTTTTAGAATTTAATTTTTGAAATACCTATCCTCCCTTCTAGGTTCTAGTGATTTTTTTATTTTTTTTAGTTTTCGGTTTATTTAATTGATTGACATGATGAAACTTCAAAAATATTTCTGAACAGCTAAAACTTGAACATAAAAAACACATAGTAACATTTACATGTAAAAAAAATTTATAAAATATAACTCTTTTTAGAGTTTCTTATCGACATAAAAATAAATGATTAACTGTATAAATAAATATTTTAAAATACTTTAGAATGGTATTCTTCGAGCCTTGAAGGGTTTAAAATATCCAATAATTAAATTAGAACTTAATTTTTTATAGTTAGAATGGTTGACATAAAAACTTATAATATTTATTGAATATATTTTTGATAAAAATTTAATTAAAAAACTAACCAAGTATAAACTAAAACGAAATTAATTACATATAAAATAATTATTCAAGTCCTTAAAGGTGATATGAAAAAATATTTACTTAGAATTTAGTTTAAAAGATTAAAACTTAAAAAGTTGTAAGTTGTAAAAAATCTCTATTAGTCTACACCAATAAAACACCACCAATACTTAAAAGTATAATAAAATATTTTTGTGTAAAAAAATTAAAGAAAATCAACGAGACATAAAATAGCATTCAAAAATAAATTACTGATTATACTGATTATGATAACGAGTTTTAATGTATTAATTACTGTACCAAAATAAATTAATTATTCCTTTTCAATGTTATAACTTAGTTTACTTTTTGGTTGCATAAATTAGTTACAAATGGATAGAACTTGGATTTAAAAACCTCGAACAACAAAAGAATACCAAGACAGCATAAATGGATTCCTTGATTTTGCTTTTGCGAGAGCAGCTATTTCGGATAGAATATGTTGTCCATGTCCACGGTGTGCGTTTGAAAAATGGCATAAAAGGGACACAGTTCAGGATCACTTGCTCTTAAAGCCGTTTCCCAAGAACTATCTTGTTTGGAATCGTCATGGTGAGATACAACCTGCTGAGCCAAGTAATATAGAAGTGCAAGCAACACCATATTAAGAGAATCCATTAAACACATTAATCAATGATGTATTCGGCCACCATGGGGATGAAGGTATGACGGGAGTGAATGATGTAGTTATAGACAATGGAGGCAAAGACATTGCAGATGAAAGATTACATGAAGCCTCTTTTGATGATGGTAGCAAGTTCAATGAATTTGTAAGAGACGAAAATGAAAAGTTGCATGAGGGCAGTAAATGCACAAAGTTGGAGTTTATAATCAAATTGTATCACATAAAGGTTTTGTGTAGAATAAGTGATAAGGCCATGACTATGATATTGAATTTGTTGAGAGATACATTTTTTTTTGTGACTGTTGAGAGATACATTTGGTGGAATACAGTTGCCTTCTAGTTTTTATTTGGCCAAGCAAGTAATTTGCAAACTTGGCCTGGAATATACTAAGATAGATGCTTGCCCAAACGATTGTATGTTATATCTAGATGACAATCTAGATAACGTACAAGACACATGCAAGTATTGCGGTATATCTAGATGGAGCCCTAAAAAAAAAAAAAGAAAAAGCAAGCTGCAAAAGTTTTGCGATACTTTCCATTGAAGCCAAGGTTGAAAAGATTATATATGTATAGCAAGACGGCTGAGCACATGCAATGACATAATTCTGCACCTGCAAGAGATGGATTACTGAGACATCTAAGGGACGGCCAAGCATGGAAGGATTTTAATGCGATGCATACGTTGTTTGTCGAAGAGCCACGAAATGTTCGCTAAGGTCTTGCAACTGATGGTTTTAATCCCTTTGGAGCCTTGAATTCTACTAATAGCGTTTGGCCTGTGTTCCTGATTCCATACAATATTCCACCTTGGATGTGTATGAATCACACTTCTTTCATCTTATCAATGATTATTCCAGGAAAGAAGTCTCCGGGAAATAAGATAGATGTGTACTTGTAGCCCCTTATAGATGAATTGAAAGATTTGTGGAACAATGGTGTGGAGACCTTTGACTCATCATCTGGAAACACATGTAGAATGCATGCAGCTCTTATGTGGACAATAAGTGATTTTCCTGGGTTAGGTATGCTATCTGGTTGGAACACACACTGGTTTCGCTTGTCCCACTTGCAACTTTGATTTTTATCTTTGTTATCTCCGTCATAGTTCTAAATGGTGCTTCATGGGTCATAGACGTTTTTTGGGAAGAAATCATAGATTTAGACTGAATCGTGTTCGTTTTGACGGAAGCACAGAGGAGCGTGGTCCACCTAAGAAGTTATCAGGTATTGACATTCTTGAACAACAACTGGATGTTGAAACACGAGATCAGCAACAAGACGAATCTCATAGTAGTGGGAAGAGACCTCGACGAGAAGTCAAGCAGTAGAACAAGCGAAGCATTTTCTTTGATCTTTCGTACTGGAAAACCAATTCGTTGCGTCATAATTTGAACTTTATGCACATTGAGAAGAATGTGTGTGATAACATTTTGTACACTTTGCTTAATGATAAAGAAAAATCAAAGGATAATCTCAAGGCACGGAAAGATTTGAAAGAAATGGGCATAAGGCAAGATCTCTGGCTACGTGACAATGGATCATATCATTTATCTTTATTTTCACTAACACGTGATACCAAGAAGCTATTTCTTTCAGCTTTGAAGAATGTTGTGCTACCAGATGGATACTCAAGTAACATTTCAAGATGTGTTGATGAAGGACAGAAAAAAATTTTTGGATTGAAAAGTCATGACTGCCATATTCTTTTGGAGGAATTATTACCAATAGCAATTCATCATTTGCTGCCAAATCATGTTATCGCGGTATTGGTTGAGTTTGGCTCATTCTTTAAGATCCTTTGTGGGAAAAGTTTAAGTACTTCTGAACTTGACAAGCTCCAACAACGCATAGTGATCGTCCTTTGCCAATTGGAAATGTTATTCCCTCCATCATTCTTTACCGTTATGGTTCACTTGACAGTCCATCTAGTAGAGGAAGCAAAGCTCGGAGGTCCAGTGCATTATCAATATATGTATCCTATTGAGAGGTAAAATATTTTATATGATGAACTAAATATCAACAGAGTTACATCTCTTGTCATGTCATTTTTACTTGATTTTTTTATATTATTTTAGGGAGTTAGGTCATCTAAAATCCCATGTACGGAATAGAGCACAAGCAGAAGCGTCTATAGCCGAAAGATATCTAGCTGAGGAATGTCTCACTTTTTGTTCTCGCTATTTTGAGGATATAAAGACAAGGTTCAATAGACCTAGACGTGTATGTGATGACCCACTTGACAGGGGATGCTCAGAATCTTGTCTCTTTCCCACGGTGGGTAAAGCAGGGAGTTCTGGTACATTTTTTACTTTAAGTGAAAATCAAAAGCTACAAGCCCATAGATATGTGTTACTAAATTGTCAAGCCGTCAAGGATTATGTGAAGTGAGTAAACACTTTGAGGTTATTTGCAGTAATATATTCATAATCTATATTAGTTGGTGACGTACTCTAAATCTAATTTAAATCTTCATGTAGTGAATTTAGGGAATACATAATAAGAAGCTCAAAGGGAAGGAGACCGAACTCCACAGACATAGAGAAGAGAGTGTTTAAGGATTTTGTTTCGTGGTTTGAAAAACGAGTAAGTTACTTAAGTATTAGAGTTTATGAAATGGGAAGCTTGTTAAGATATAAATGTTTTAAACCTCATAACTTATTCCAATTTCAGATAATGAACCCGGATACCATAGAACAGCTATCTACTGACATAAAATTTTTAGCACGAGGCCCCTTATCAAATACAACGAGATATAGTGCTTATAAAATTAATGGTTGCACATTTCGAACTGTTGATCGTGAAGAAAGTTTGAGGACACAGAATAGTGGAGTATATTTAACATCTAGCACACCATGTGTTGCAAGTCGAGTTGACAGAAATTTAAGACAAGGTGATGTACCCTATTATGGGAAGTTGGAGGATATAATTGAGCTTAGCTATTATGGGCGATTCACTGTTGTTCTCTTCAAATGTAAATGGGCTGATTCTACTCGACATAGAAGATATAGAAGAGATCAATGGAATTTTCATTGTGTTAACTTTGATAGGCCCATTCATACCGGTGAACATGAAGAAGACGAGCCTTATTTTTTAGCGTCACAAGCATCAATGGTGTACTATGTAAATGATGTCGTTAACAAAGGATGGAGTACTGTTGTCCATTTAAAACCAAGAGATTTGTATGAAATGGGTTATGAAATTAAAGAGGCTGTAGATGAGGACGAGCCACATCAAGAGCAGGCTCTTGATCAATTTTTTGGTAACAGTGATGAATACATGCAGTTGGCAACAAACCAATTGATTGATGACGTAGTTGATTGATAATGAGAAATCTATGCTTTAAGCTTATATTTGTTAATTTAAGGTTATGATTAATACTTTGATTTCTTCATAAAGTTTATCTTTAGCCTATTTTTCTGTGAATATAACATGCTTTTTGAGTTAATTTATCAAACTTTTTGTTGTTAAATGCATCTGCAGCATTGCCGAAGTGTAAACATTTTACTAATCCGCTGAAATCAGCTCCTCAACCTAAAAGGGGTTTTGATCAATCTAATGAGGACATAGTACACAATTCACCTTTGGATAGCTCACCACCTAATCATGATTCCATAATGCAAGGCAATCCGGATAGTATTACGGATCACTCACTTCCTAACCAAGGATCCTAAGAACATACTAGGCACTTTAGTGGACGTCAATTTTCCGAATATTGGACAGTGGAGACAATAGGTACAGTGCACAATAAATTTGTTGTCTCATGCTAAGTTTCTAGATAATTGCTTTCTAAATAAATGCAAATGATTATATTTTAATCTTTATATGTTATTTTTTTATGCAATTTCTGGTATGAAAGTAGAGAAGTGATCAAATGATTTCTGAATATACAGTATGCCAATATGTATAGATCTAATGCTTTTCATTCATGTAAGTTTAAATTATATATAGCATTTTTTCGTTTGTTGGAATACACATGTTTTCAATATTTAAAACTGAATCCTTTATAGAGGTAGTTTAATCAATAGTGTTTTAAAATAATCAAGTTTATTCCATTATACTCTTCCGTTTTAAAATAAGTCAAGTTTTAAAAAGGATACTTATTTTAAAATAGAGAAAAAAAAGTATTTGAGTTGTCTACTTATTCGGCAGGTTTAAATAAATTTTTTGAATCAATAAACTTGGTTTATTTTTAAAGTTTTCTTACAACAAAAGAAACAAGGAGAGGACGGATTTCTACAATACAGATGGATTTCGTTTAAAAAAGTATTAAGTCGTTTTATATATTTTCTTTTTATATATCGTTTTGCAATTTTAATTATTGGGAAAAAGAATTTAATAGAAGGATTTGTCTTTTAATATTAATTACTCAATTATGGTTTCTGTAATGCGTTTAAAATTTCTTTAATATTTTCTTAACAGACAGATTCATTACACGTATCACATCCCACATAATAAAATAATAACATAAGATACATAGTTCCAATCATTCATTGTTCTATATTGCTATGATTGAATGATGCTAAAATTTATTTAGTTGGAGCCATATGTTAAAAATTTCAATTGTCTGGAAATTTAGCACAAAATATTTCTTATATTTTTTACCCAACTTCCGAGTCAGAAAATGAAAATATGAAATAGTACTACTCCTATATTATTAATAGACAACAAGGTTATATGCATATGTATTGTTCAACGTTTTGTGAAATCTCATTATGTACTATTCGGACTTTTAGAATGGGAACATGGCAATATGTGAATTGCTCTCTCTATCTCTCTTAATTAATTGGATGTCCAATTAATTACTTTTTGATTTGAATAATATAATGATCATATCCAATAATTAAGGTGGCCAAATTGCATTCTTAATTAATTGATATCTCAATTCAATTTGGCCATTGGTAAGTGTGACGAAACTAATTAAATTTCATATTCCACTGCTTAATATTTTATGTTTTTCAGTCCCAACTATATATATATATATGAACAAATCTGGAAACTGGAATATAATATATACCACTTTTCCAAGTTTCTCATTTATGTCAATATTACCTATGATTCACCAGACAAGACAAGGAGTAATAAGTATTCCTAGATTACTTTGATTAAGCTTATTCCCCAACATAGGAAACATTTTCTACTTGTTCTTACATATAATTAATTTTATATACAAAGAGTTTATTTTTAAATTTTTAATTTAGTTCAAAAATTAATTTAGTTTAAATTTTTAAAACTTACATAGGAAATATCTGTCACTAATTTAGTTTATTAATCTCCTATTATTTCTCATAAATTATTTTTTATATGCAAATAAAGGCACAGATGAAACTATTAAGACTAGAAGGCTAAAAATTAAAGAAATGGATAACTTAACTAGAGATGAGCAAGTTATTGTAAACTTTGAAGATCAACAAGCTATTGGGGAAAGCCAAGGTTTACTTGCTGGATATTTAGGGACATTAGCAGTTGATTGTAAGTTATTTCCAATCAATTTCTCAAAGTGGTCAGGACCTCTAGGTATACCTCGATCTAGGTTTGAAGAGTGTTTTAGTAACTTGCTGAAGGTATGTATTATGAATATTTATTTTTATCAAATGCCTATTAAAGTTATACATTAATAATGACATCTTGTTATTTATGTATAATTCTTTTTGATAGCCAAAATTCATTTCAAAATTTCTGAGGGCATTGCAAAGCGATATTGTAAATTGAGCCTTGCAAAAAAGTGGTCACAACATAGAATTAAGTTGTGGAATGAGTTCTATGATCCATGTATGAGTAGACAAGCAATCATTGATAATGTCCCAGTTGGCATCGACAAAGATCAATGGGCATCCTTCATTCAATATCGGTTTCTACCTTCTACAATGGTAACATGCTTTCTTTTTTAAAATTAATATTAATATGTGATCAATTCTTTAATCTTTATTTTTCTTTTTTAATAGGAGATGTGTAGGAGAAACAAAGAAGTTCGCAAGAAGCAAACAATTTTCCATACTGGTGGCTCAAAACCCATCTCAAGGAAAAGACATGAAATAGTATGAACTATAATTCATTTTTTTTTGTTTTTACTAAATTATGTTATGTTTCTTAACTTTTTTTTATATTTTTTTACATAGTTTTTACAAACTGGGCAAAAAATTAGCCGTGGAGAAATGTATATAGAAACTCATAAGAAGAAAGATGGGTTCTTTATGACTGATGAAGCAAGGAATATAGCGGTAAGTTGAATTTATTAGTCTAATTTAGTAAAAAATGTAACTTCAGAATCCGACAAGTTTTAATGGTATTTTATTATATTTTTGTTGTTTAAATTTTAATTGTAGGAACAAATTGAACTACTTATGACTCAAAATGAGAAAGATGAATCTGGACCATCCACAAATGATGCTATTGGCAAAGTGTTTGGGGAGGAGCATTCTAGTAGGGTGCGATGCTTGGGAATGGGAGCTACACCTACTAATACTTTTAGAGGTGCCAATCATCCTGGCCAGTTTGCTAATTCTTCAATTTCAATGTCTTCTACCAATTACTCCCAAGCTGATTTTAAACGTTTAGAGTCTAAATTTGATGGGACATTGATGCACTAAAGGCTTATTTCCTTTCTAAAGAAGGAAGAATTCCTGTTGAACTTACTAGTATATTTGACCACAGAGCTCAGGTAAATTGCCTTCTCTTGTGGCATTTATGTTGCACTAATCATGTTGAAAATTATGATGAATCATAACTGTTACCTTAATCTAATGTTCTAGCATTGTTAGTCTCGTATATTCTAACCTCACACCTCTACTCTTTTTAATTTGTTGTTCAAATTTTTGACATTTGAAAAGGTTAATGCTTTTTTTACACTTTGATTTTTTTTTCTTTTAAATTGTTGTTATAGTTCTATAAATGTTGGTAATTTTTAGGTTGACAATTTTGTTTTAATTTATTTTAGGCTAATGATGTTGAGAATGAAACTATTACACCAGCAACAGGAAGAACATCATCATCAGGTGAAAGCAATGAAAATCGTGAAGACATTGTTTAGTGTTATTTGAAAGACTGATTAGTTGTGAATTCTTTTTCTTTTTTTAGGATATTATGTTAGATTTTATTTACTAAACAAACTTATTCAAATAGTGAACTTATTAGTGGTAGTTGTGAATTTATTGAATTTTAACATTTTTAATTTTTATGAATTGATATATGAAGACAATGTTAATTAAGATATTATGCATTTTATTATAATATAAAAATGTTATTATTCATTACAATGAGTTATGAATTACATTTATATTTTATATGAATTTATTAGTATTAAAATTTTCATATTTATTAATATCTTATAATAAGAACACCCACAACGTCAATCAAGACTGCCGCAGAATAGGGTAACTGGATGCCTTCGAAAACCGACGCAATATATTGAAAACCCCCACAATTTGCGGAGGGCAAAAAACCCCCGCAATTTGAATTTGACATAGCGTCGGTTTTTTAAAAACCCCGTAACTAAACCGCAAGACACCTAACTCTGTCAGTTTTTGAAACCGCCGTTACACAACTTGCGGGGGTTAAAAACCCCGGCAAATTAGCGCCTTTTTTGTAGTGTCACGTAAGGTATTACTTGGACGACCCAGTGCACTTGCTGGTTAATTGTGCGGAGTTGTGAAAAGTGTACTCATAATTTCATGCACCAGAAGGTATGGAACTAAATATAAAAATATAAAAGAACAATTATTCTAAAAGATTCTTTAATTTATATAAAATCAGATATGGAGATACAAATTAAACAAGAGGGTTATCGATCTATCTCAATCTATACAGGCATATAACTCAAAAAATTATATTCATCGAACTAAAGAAGATGAGTCAGTTTCTATCATCATTAGTCACCTATTGTAATTGAGAACACATCAAATTAGCAGCAACAAGTTTAATCCATAAATTAAATGCGATGGCAATGCTAATAATTAATTTGGTAATTACCAAAAGAGAGACAACAAAATACAATTCATGGTTTGAACAGAGGATGCAAGCAAAATAAGTTCAGATAATAGCCAAAATAAGTCTAGAGAATATTTTAAAGGATGAAAACCTAACCTAATATCACCATTGGCTCTGTGCCCCTGGTTTAGGAGGGAGAAATAGACTGATGCCGATAGTAAAGGCGGACACAATGGCCACGGCGAGATGCGACGACACTGTTGGAGGAGCCGGACGCGGGCAGTGCGAACAGGGGTCACGGGTGGACGTGATAGACGGTGATGGAGATGCGACAACTCTGGTGGATCGGAGGAGGTGGACACACAGAGGTCACGAAGGCTTAGGATGTGAGAGATGGTGGTGAGACGCGACAGCGCTGGTGGAGGAAGTGGACCCAGGGGCAGTGGAATCAGGGTCATGGATGCCAAGGATGCGATAGATGGTGATGGAGATAGATGAAGGAGTGAAAGACAGAAAGAATGTGGCAGTGTTGGTGAGCGGTGGTGAAAGAGCTGTCAGCGAAGGTTCAAGTCTGAAAGTGAAGTGTTTTTCTGAGTTGAGAGTCTTTAGTATTTGAGGGTCAGGGGTTAGGAGACGATGAGAAA
>NC_029791.2:108395168-108401696 GCF_000816755.2 Arachis ipaensis
TTTGTATATAAATAATATTTAATATCTTTAAAATATATTAAATTTTAATTTTTTTAAATTATTTAATTATTAGTTGACTAAAATTAATGATACCACATATCAATATTGGTTCATATGTACAAAATATAAATTCTCTCATAAATTTTGGGTATGAAAACAACCACCTAAAATATATACATTGGTCACTCAAATCAGTAGGTGTATATTAAATGCCACACATGAATACTTCATTAATTATGTTGCTTTTAATACGTGGTATGGCATATAATTAGTTTTAGGCAATCATGATTTACTATTTCTTACTAAATTTTCAATTCTTTCAACATCCATACGCAGCTGAAATATTTACCCAATAAGTATGTCATGTTCTATTAAAATACCAAACAAGAGTCTTCTTCTCAAAATGGCACCACACATGGTCTTTGATTGGTTATTTGTTTGTTTCTAATAAGATAGTAGAGCAGTTCTTTTTTTTTTTCTTTACACCATTATCAGTGTTTAGATCATTTCAATATAGTAAATGTATATGGGGTGGTATTCCCCTTTTGTACACTACCCATAGTACTGGGAACGCGTATATTATTAACGGACAGTCGGACACATACAAAGCGTACTGTCGGATTTTATAGTTTTTTAGTCAACATCGCATTTGATGATTCAAAGTAACATGTATTAGTAACAATGTACATGTAACAAGGAATTTATATAACGGATCAACATTTGGAGTCTTTTATTGAAGCATGAGTTTCAAGAAAGGGAAGCTTCTTTTGTCTAGCTAGAAAAGTGACAAGAGTCACAAGGAGCTACTAATAGCTTACATTGCACATATGAATGTAATTTTCCTACACTATATGCATTCTATCTAATGGAATATGGCCTAATCTTAAATGTCATAGGTCACTATCACTACTAGATGCATGAGACATGCTTATTTGTGCAGATTGTGGTGAGGTACTTTTCGCTCGGAAATGGAACCATATCCTGATTTGCTTTTATCTTTAGCATATACAGGCCATGATCCACTTCAATTGTGCCAATTTTCTTTAAGGTACTCAGACCCTAGATCTTACACGCAAGTTCAGTTATAAAACACTTGCAATTTAAAGTTTTAATCATTTTGAAATCAAAATAAAATTGAAATTAAAGGTTGGGATATAAAGTACTTCAGTAATATATAAGTCTTTTGTGAAAAATATGGTCCCAACAATGGGGGTAATTATGTAAGATAGATCCATTTGGAAGTTTGACCAAAAATGGATTGATGTGTCTATAACTTGAGAAATTTGATAGTGTGTGAGACATGGTCAGTGGCACCAATGTCCACAATCCATGATTTAAAGTAAAAATTGTGCATTGTAAGTAAGTAAGTAATATGAGTGCTCATTAAACTTTAAATGTGCATACCAGGATTTATAATGAAGGGAACTGGCCGAGGAGTTTTGAAGTATCACCTTGATGTTGTGAATCAATTCTCCTAAGCAGCTATGTTATTAATGTTGGTAGCTCGTTGCTTCATGTGAGGTGGATAGTCGTACTTTTGATAGCACACATCAACCAAGTGTCTTGCCTTGTTGCAGAATGAGCAAATATTTTGTTGATATCCATGCCGGTTTTCGCCTCTACATCTACCACTATTGCCTCGGCCATTATCACCTCCTCTGCCACGAGAGGTGAATTTTGTAGAACTATTCCGATTGTTTGAAGCATAAGTTTGAGTAGAAGCTACCATAATATAAGGATTGTGGCTGACTAGATCAACTGCCCTGAGCTGTCGTTCTTATTGAGTGAGGAGTGAAAACACCTCATTAACGCTGGGCAGCGGCTTATCCATCATGATTTGAGAGCCAATATGAGCATATTGCTCGTTGAGACCTCGGAGGAACTTCACGATGTAAGTTTTTGTATCATGCATGTGAACCACCTCTAAGCCACATTCAGTTATGCTACACACACAAGTCTTTTTAACTTACAAGTCTTCCAAGTTGGGCCAAATCCAACAAAAGCTACGCTCACCTACAAAAGCGTGTTAACACGCGCATCACGTTTCCAAAGCGCTCCTTTACCGTTATGAACGACTTTTTTTCTTTTTCCTCAATGAAAACCACAACTGTCATTTTTTCTTCGCGTTTCTCCTCCTCCTCCTCGTCTTCTTTCTTCTTCTCCTTCTTCTTTGTATTTTTCCTCCTTTTTCTTTGGTGTTTCATCTTCATCGTCGTGTTTCTCCTCCTTCTTCTTTTGATTTTGCAATATTATGTATTTTTTTCTTCTTTGTTTGATTTTTTCCTCCCAAAAAGAATTATGAGAATATGAAATAAGAAGATGAAGAAGAAGAAACAGCAGAAGATGAGGAAGACGAAGAGGAAGAGTTCTGAATTATGCAGAACTTCTCAAAATAACAATACACCCAAATATCTTCGTTTTACACCCAAATTTACTGCAAATACAGAAATGAGTTATGCTACGTGTACACTAAAATCAACCACCAAAGTCAGCTACCAATTATAAAATACATACTGGAATACAAATATGCATTGAAAATAAATTAAACCACACATGTATTTATACACAAATACATTGGTGGATGATTTTAGTGGCTGATTTTAGTGTACAATAGCATTTTTGTACAGAAAAATGTTTCCTCTAAAGCTGCATTTTTTTTCTTCTTTTCCTTATTTCTTTCTTTTTTTTAGTTAAATGAATGTAAGTTCATCCTCTTCCAAGTAATTTTGCAGCATTATATGATTCTTCTTTTTCTTTGTTTGATTTTTTTGTTTTTATTCTTATTAACAGAGTAAAACAAGAAGAAATTTGAGAAGGTAAAACAAAAAGGAAAAGATGAATAAGAAAAAAAAAGAAGAAAAAGATGGTGATAATGATGAAAAAAAAGAACCAGCAGAAGATGAGGAGGAGGAAGAAGAAGAGTTCTGAATTATGCAGAACTTATCAGAATAAAAATACACACAAATTTGCTGCAAATACAAAAATGAGTTATGCTACGTGTACACTAAAATCAGTCACCAAAGTCAGCCACCAGTATAAAATACATACTGGAATATAAATATATATTGAAAATAAATTAAACCACACATATATTTATACACAAATACATTGGTTGCTGATTTTAGTGGTTGATTTTAGTGTACAAATAACATTTTTGTACAGAAAAAAGTTTCCTCCAATGCTATATTTTTTTCTTCTTCTTTTCCTTATTTCTTTCTTTCTTTTAGTTAAATGAATGTAAGTTCATCATTTTTCAAGTAATTTTAGAGCATTATGTGTTTCTTCTTTTTCTTTGTTTGATTTTTTGTTTTTGTTCTTGTTAAAAGAGTAAAACAAGAAGAAACTTGAGAAGGTAAAATAAAAAGAAAAAGATGAATAAGAAAAAAAGAAGATGGTGATGGTGATGAAAAAAAAGAAACAGCAGAAGATGAGGAGGAGGAAGAGAAAGAGCTCTAAATTATGTAGAACTTATCAAAATAAAAATACACCCAAAATTTCTTAAAATACACCCAAATATCTTCGTGTTACACCTAAATATCTTCATTTTACACCCAAATTTGCTGCAAATACAGAAATAAGTTATGCTACGTGTATACTAAAATTAGTCACCAAAGTCAGCCACCAGTATAAAATACATACTGGAATACAAATATACATTGAAAATAAGTTAAACCACACATGTATTTATATACAAATACATTGGTGGCTGATTTTAGTATACAAATAGCTTTTTGTACAGAAAAATATTTTCTCTAATGCTACATTTTTTTCTTCTGAATTAAACCACACCTCAACCACTTGATTGGATTCAAAACAATAAAAGGAGGAGAAGACTTGTAAAGACTTGTATGAGAAAAACGCTTGTATGTGGAGAATAAACTGCTCATCAATACCATAGAGGGGCTACAAAATACACCCAAAATAGACCATATTAAAACAAGCATAAACTATAGAATGCAAATAGAACTATAAAACCATCATAAAAAATAACAAAAATCAGATTCATGAATCATCATTAAACAGAAACTAAAATAATTAAACTAAAAGAATAAGACAATTCACCCTCAGTGAGATGAAAAGTCATAAATTATAAATACACCCAAACTTTCCTAAAATACAACCAAATATTCCTGATTTACACCCGAACGTCTGATATAAAATGCAGAAAATTCATCAGAACTAGTACATTAGATTCAATTCAAACAAGGAACAATGAATAATAAATTTCACAGGCAAAGTCCACGTATTATTCAGCTACACAATCATAAACTACTAACTAGATTCAAATTTAAATTTAATTATTAACTGGAATTAAACTACACCTCAGAAATTTCATTGGATTCAAATTCAAAATCCACTTTGTTCTGGTTGAGCTAACAATCTGAAGTTGAATCATCCATTATCTTCAAAATGATTTCAGAGCTTGATTTCAGAAACAATGGAAAATGAGAAAATCGAAGAAAGAGAACAGAGAGAGAAACTTACGCAAACGACGAAGGAGAAGACAGAGAGAAACACACGAAAGAGATCGAAGAGAGAAGGTCAAGAAAATGCAGAAGAAATTTGAAAAAGGAAACAAAATCCTTTTGAAAAAGGAAGTTATATATTCGCGTGTTGATTGATTGAAAAATCTGTTAAGGAGGCACGTGAAACATACATGCCATATGAAGCGCGTTTTAGGGATAAGGAATATTGAGAACTTGTAAGACTTGTATAGTGAAAAGGCTTGTATGTGGAGATTAATTGTTTCTATTAATATAGGTCAATAGAAACTCATGTTTATCATTTGATCTTAGTTGCGAAAATATACACTTGCATGGATATTGATATATTCGAAAATACAGATCTCTCTCTACTTTACTCTGAAATGGAACATAATGGATCCAATAACTACCAAAATACATAATTCAATGTCGTAAGACCCAATATCTCTGTCCATGTATTACCTGCTAAATACGATTTTGTGTATTTGTATATCTATGTCTCAGTATCCTATCTTTATAAACAAATGCAACCTTAAATCACATAGAGTTTTATATTATTGTTTTATCTTGTCCATGGTTCTGAAAATCGGACCAAACTACCCAGTCGAACCGATTCAACCAAAAATCGACGATGAAAATGGTCTAATCCACCACCAATAACTGCTGATGAGAGAACCGTTCAAAAACCACTGAACCAGCCAGTTGACCGGATCAGTAACCGGCTAGTTCTAAGAAAACGACGCTGTTTTGTTTTGTTTTTTTTTTTAAAAAAGAAAAACCAAAACTAAGCTGAAGCCATTCGGGAACCCCCCTTCCCCAATCATTCGTGCAAATCCCTTTGAAGCAAAGTGAAAGCACCAAATTAAAACGGCAAAACCCTAGCCCTAGGTTCCTTGCCGCTGCCGTCCCCAGGTTCTTGGCGCCTCCACTTCTTCCTCTTTCCCCTGTCTGGAACCCAGGTAGTTCGGCACGTCGTCCACTGGCTTCTCTGTTCGTGGCTTGGAGCAGCTCGTCGTCGGGTCGCTTCTTGCCGTCGTCTCCCCTCAAAAGAAACCCTAGCCTCCTCCACCGTCGCCGCTGTTTTTCTTACTGTTGTTGTCCATCGCGCTCAAGATCTTCGTCTGTTATTCATGCTCCAACCCCTCTCCTCATTCCCCAATCTCCAGCTTCTTCGTCGTGCTCATTGAGTCGGTGTGCTCCAACCCCTCTTTCTGCTCACTCGCGCTTTACCCGCCATTCCTCGTCATACTCGTCATACTCGTCACCTGGTCGCCGTCGTCTGTCGTGCTAGTCCTCTCTCCATCAAATCTAGGGTTACTAACGGATTTATTTTTTTGATTTGATAATTTGATGCAGCAATCGGGTTTAATGTTGAAACCGTCAACATTAAATTTTAAGTTTGGGACTTAGGTAACAACTTTACTCATGTAAATGTAAATGTTTTTGGCAGATTTGTGATACTGAATTTGGAACCAATTAAAGAGATTATTCTAAATGTATGCTAGTTTAGAAACTTGGTAACCCATGATCAGAAATTACTTAGTCACGCCATAGTTTAGATGACTACATAGTTAAAAATTTGTGTCTCTGTTTCTAAATGTGTTTTGGGGGATCATCCCTAGTTGCTGTACACATACAATGTTTATCTCATGCTAAATATATTCCTACTGCTAGTTATAATGCACTAAGGTTTTGTTAAAATTGTGCTAAAAATCTTGATAAGTAGAAAAAATTGTACTGCGTTGTTTGTGCTGAGATTTTGTACTGCTACATACTTGGGATTTAGAGCAACTCCAATGGGCATATGTTGAGGCCCTGTTTCTGACAAAAGGAGAACTAGGACCGTTGGAGTAAAATGGAGTGGGGACCTTGCACAAGGACCGATGGGACAAAGTCCCTCTGAACGGGGGCTGAGAGCAACTTTGGCAAGTTATTATTTAAATAAATAATTATATTTTTATTTAATTAATGATTTATATTAATTAATTATGTCATAATTAATATTGAATATTATTTATATTATTATATTAATTATAATTAATTA
>NC_029791.2:108401933-108404668 GCF_000816755.2 Arachis ipaensis
TGATTAATTAATTAAGTGGGACCACAACAGGGACTAAAGTTAGTTCCTCCTAATGGAGAAGAGAGAGATGTTTTGAGTTCCTATTTACTGTTTATGACGCAAAAACTGATGTGGAGTTACTTTTTATGACAGGTGGGCCATAAACAGGAACTGGGATGAGTTCCCTACTGGAGATGGTCTTAGACCAACTCCAATAATTGCTTTTTTGGAGTTCCTGTTACTGTTCACGTCAGTAAAAATAGGAACTAACTATTAGAGTGAGTTGAGAAAAAATGCTTTCTCTTGTATCAAGAAAGGGGAGTCCCTCTGAATGGGGACTCCCATTGTTCAATAATTATATAAAATAAATAATTATATAAAATTTTAATTAATTAAATAATTATATTAAATAATTAAATAATAATTAATTTAGTAATAATTATAATAAATAATTATACTAACTACATTATTAAAATTAGCAGTTGTAAAAACTAGCCGTTGCAAAATTAGCCGTTAAAAATTTTAATTAGTGTAATCTCGAATTATATATTATGTATTATTCTTATATATAAATTTATTTAATATTAATATCTTTTAATAGTGAATTATTTTTAAATTTATAAATTTAAATAATATATTGAAAAAAATTAATTATATTAATTTTATGTATTTTAATTAATTAATTAAGTGGGACCACAATATCAACTAAAGTTAGTTCCTCTTAATTGAGAAGATTGAGATGCTTTGAGTTCCTATTTACTGTTTATAACGTAAAAGATGATGTAGAGTTACTTTTTATGACAGATAGGGCATAAATAGGGATTGAGATGAGTTCCCTACTGGAGATGGTCTTAGAATTTTTGTTGATTATTTGTTGATAATTTATTTGGGTCTTCGTCCGCCGCAGTCAATGCTCACTTGTTCGTCTTTTTTATGTTCTTTTCAGAAATCATTGAATGAATATTGAATGTTTTATATTTTTATTGAGTGATTATCTGATTAATGATTATTGCTTAGTTCTGGCTGCTCTGTTTTACTCCTGTTGTGTGGTTTATGACTTTTTTGGGTAGTGATATGCTGTTGGTGATGTGCTGCCTTGTGTTTTTGTTTTGTGACTTAATTATGCCTAGATTGTGACTGCTCTATTCTTGTTGTCCTTTGAATGCTGAAAATAGATTACTTCTGCTTTTGCCATGTTATAAAGAACCTTAGAATATGTGTAGATTGCCATGCTGTGCTAAAAATTATATCCAAAATTTATAGTAGGGAGATCATTGTGCGCAATAGAGCATGATTTCACAAATTTAAAGAGGGTAATGTTCTTGCAGAAATTATTGGTGAATCCAGAAGTAAACAAATGCTTCTGATATCACTTTGATGTAATTTCGTAGATAAACTGAATACAGCTTTCATTCTACTATACTTATTGTAATTGAAAGTGAAAGAAATGTCTGTGTATACAACGTTAAGACTCTTGAAATTGATAATTTTTTGCACTTAATTCTAATATTCTTTTGTTATTATGAGAAAGGAACATGTAAAGTAGCAACTGCAGCACACTTATAAACTCAATTAAGCACTAAAAGTAACGAAAACCATGTCACAGGTGCCCATATGTTGAAGCAATTGAAACTAATCCATATATTCAAAAACGACTATCTTGTCAAAAGTTGCATCTATAATTTAGAACAAAGGCTCTAAATAAATGCAGCATCACAAGACATATACAGTTAACTATGAACTATCAGTGTCCAACATATAATTTATCTATTATTTTATTCTAAAACAGTTTTTCTGATTGAACCACAGTTAAACTAATTGGACTAGTAAATTAGTAAATCAGTGACTAGAACGGTTTGATGATCGGTACAATTCTCAGAACCTTGATCTTATCTTATCATGTTTGCTAATCATTAAATTATCAATAATTTATAGTCACATCCGAAATTTCAAGTTGATCACTTAGTTACTTTATACACTTACAAAAATATTAATTTTAAATATTTAACCCAATTTTTATAATAATTAAAACCAACTCTCAATAACTAACGAGTTATACCTCAAATAACATAGTCTTTCCATCCTCACTTCGAAATCTCAAATTCAAACCTCACTCCTAACTTTTAAAAAATAAAAAAATAAAACCAACCCTCAATAAAAAGTCTACCTCACAAAATTCTAACTTACTCACCTTAAGAATGGAACGATCGATAAACATAGCACATTGAAATCTTGGCATGCAAATTGGATTAATGATTTTTCATATTAAAATTAAATCGTAGGGATGTTAGACCATTTTAGGAATAGATAGCAGTCCTTTCTTTGTGGGTCATCATGACGAGCAGCCTTTTAGACTATAGTTTATAGCATCTTATTACATTGTTTCTAGAAGCATATTGTATTTGAAAAGGTCAAGTAAATATGAAAACATTTAATGTCAATGGCCAAAACCCGAAAGTAACAGATTACCGAGTTTATAATTCCACCCACATAAATTTTCATATTTATGCATGGGATTTATTTATCTATATAGTAGGTATAAAGTAAACAAGAGCAAATTATTTTGAAAGAGATTCCTATATTTAATTTAACTCTTAAAATTTAGGGGAGTCTTACTCAACGAAGAAACAAATCACACATTCAATGAGTAAAAATAAATAAATAAATAAATGACACATTAAATGAACTTTCTTTTTTTTTTCTATTTGTTTTTTTTTAAATAAAAGTATAAATGTTTATTAATGAGATATGTCTTA
>NC_029791.2:108404699-108407716 GCF_000816755.2 Arachis ipaensis
TTTATGTTAAAATATAAATACATATAAAAAATAAATTAAACTACACATATATTTATACATAAATATATTAGTGACTAATTTTAGTAGCTAATTTTAGTATACAAATAATATTTTTATTTAAATATTTCACGTGAATACCTATTATGAATATAAGAAAAGAAAATTCAGTAACTCCTGTTACATTATCAATAGTATGGAAAGTGAAAGTAATGCACATGGGAAAAATAAAAAGAGAAAATAAAATTACAAGTTTTTAACATATGAACAATCTTTTGAAAAATCCATTATTATCTAATATTAAAAAGCTTGATCGAAACCTGACAAAAACCCAAATAATAAAAAAAGAAGGCACCTATTTAATGAAGATATTAAAAATATTTTTTTTATGAAGAATCTTATGTTAAAAGTGTATTTTATTTGTTAGGCCACATTTTAAAAAAAGATAACACTTTTATAGTATATCAAATTAAACTCTACAATTCATCATTTAATGATAAAAAAAAATGCATCTTTACACGAAGACAATTGTAAAATTTTTATGATAGTATTCGCCCAAAAAAGAATGTCTATCACTTTTCAATAAAATTGTCATCACGTGTCCCCTGCCTCTTTTCAATATATAGTTCAATAGTGTTCGTCTTAAGTTTAGTGTTTGTTTTAAGTTTAGTGTCATTTGAATATAACATTATAAACGATTAACAATTAAGGACGGTTCTTAAAAAATAGAATCTGTATATATTCTATGATCTATACATATCTTGAATCATTTCCAAGTTGCAGCACCGTCATGATTTTTTTGATAATACAAAAAGATGAGTCACTCATTTCGGAATTTACTTTATCATCAATGAAGCTTCACAATTGCTCTATACATAACATATATATACAAAGTCCAATGAAGAAATGGTAGAATAATAAAAAAATAAAAATAAAATTCAAAAACTTTGAATCAAACATCTATCTACCATAGTCCATAGCCTCTGCAATAATCACTTAATTAATACAAGTTAATTTAACTTTGCATAACTACCATTAAGTTTTGCATGCTTAGGCGAGTAGTCCTTGGAAGAAGAATAAGAAGTTGGATTATTAAGGTTCCTCCGCCAAAACTCATTGACATAAGATCTCAAGAACAGCATAAGAATTGCAACATTCAAAAGAGAATTGAAAAGCCAAGCTCCAATCCCATTGCACCCTCCTCTCAGATAATGCAACAGAAGCACTCCAAAATGGCACACCAAATTGCAGCATAGAAGCACCATCTGGCAATCCACCGTGAACCAGAAGTTCCTCACCGGCAACCCTATTTCAACCCACAACCGGTACCCGTACACCGCTGTGTTAACCGCCGTGGAAAACAGGATCGCCAGAACCTGAAAGGACTGTGTGAATTCTAGCCACAGGAATGACATCACCAGAAGAATCGAGTGATTGAACAGCCTGAAGAACGAGAGCTTCCGGTGCCGGAGAACGATGAAGAATGTTCGCAGCATGTGGAGGAACCGAGAGAGGTAGAAGGCATAGGACCAGAAGAAGACGCGGCCGGAGGGGCGGATCCCAAGGGGGAAGCACAAGAACCACTCGAACGGAGTGGTTCTTGTGCGTCTCCACAACCACCGCGTGTCCCTCAGTTCCGCTTTCGCGGAGAGGAGCATGCCGGTGAATATGGTAAGGGAAGTGAGGGACATGGCAAGGTTGTGTATGGCCGGGATGGGGCCTAGTGGGACCGGACGTCGCCGGCCCAAGAATCTGAGAATAAGGTGGAGAGTGACAGCGGCGGTGACATAGAAAGAGATGGCGGAGATAAGAAAGAACCAGGTGGAGCCCCACGAGAGTGCCGGGCTCCACCTGAAGGATACAATGGAGGGATGGTCTTGTAACCAGAATTTGAGGGTCTCCATAATGGGAAATCCCATCACATAAGTTGATATAGTTTAAGAAACTTAATTAGTTTTATGTCAGTTTCTTGAAACTTTCGTGGTCCTTGTTTTCTAGTTTGGCAACTTGGAATGGGAAAACTTTGAGGTGCTAATTAATATATATATTAAGAAACTGAAGGGTTTTGAATTTGAATATACAAATCAAGTTCTGTTTGTGTGCCATGACTTGAGATTATGCTCTTATTAATTAATATACGGTAGCCTTGACTACTGACTAGATGGCCTTTAATTTCTCATCATCGTCTAGAAGCTTAGGATGTTATGATGATCAAGATGAATAAGCCTATCAGAAACCACAAATCCCGTTCAAAATTCAAGCCGTTTGCGTTATGGGGATATTTGTTTTCATCGTCCAATTGATGAGGAGAATGAGATGAAATTTAAGGCCATTCTTGAAGACTTGAACTTTAAAATTCAACCCCAAGTCCAACGTTGACCTACGTTTTACCTAGAAACATTGCTGAGAAGTTTCTCACTTTGGCCTTTGCCCTCAATTAATCTCTCTCTCTAATAATTTGGTGGGCAATTTTGCAAATGCATAATAAATGATCTCTGTTTTCATTCTGGCACGGCATGTGTAAATGAATTAAAAACAAAAAATAAAAGAGGAAACAAAGTACCATGGAAGGATAATTAGGAACCAACACGAGGAGGACTAACAATAAAATAAGTAAATAACCAATTAACGTGATGGTTACGTACGCTTTGTTGGGGGATTAGGTTTATGTAAATCTTATTCTTTTTCTGTTTTGTTGATTTTTATTTTTATTTTCAAGAAGAAGAGTTGATTTATGAAAGTCTTTTATTTTTCTTATAAGCAATTTAGACAAATCTGCTTGAGTATATATAAAGTTTAATTTCGATCGATTGATAAAGAATAGTGTTATATATTCAAGCTTTTTTATAAATTAAACTAAGTTCAACCAAGTTAAATAATAAAATTTGAAATAATACTATGCATAACTAATTTTTGTTATATTAGACCAATTTGATTAAATTTGATAAATAAAAAGAGTCAGTATAAAATGTCTTTTTTTAAAAATATTTTTTAGTAATTAAAATTTAACTTAATTAAAC
>NC_029791.2:108407853-108429489 GCF_000816755.2 Arachis ipaensis
AACAATACAAAAAAAATTATTAGAATTTAGGATTCTTAAAATATATTTATATATAAAAGAATATTTTAGTCAATTTTTATAATAGAAATATTGTAGTCATTTTTTATAAAAAATATTAATTTAGACCAGTTCATGATTTGATTCACTATTTTTTTATCAAATTAATTTGTCTAGCCTAATTTTGACAAAAATAACACGGTTTAATCAAGTTAAATTTTAATTACTAAAAAAAATCTTTAAAAAAAGACGTTTTATACGTCTTTATTTGAGTGACTCCTTCAGATATAATTATTCACACAGTTAATATAAAAAGTAATTTTTTTAACGTAATCATATATAATTAGATGTGTGTATAAAAATATTTTATGATAATAATTTATCAAAATTAAATTCATGTAATTATATGATAAAAAAAAAGCTAATGAATTATAACTCAAATGGCATAATTTTTTCATACTCATCTAGAGATCGCGAGTTTAAATCTCACTCTTAACTTAAAAAAAAAAGGAAAATACTATTTGTACACCAAAATCAGCCACCAATGTATTTATATATAAATACATGTGTGGTTTAATTTATTTTCGATGTGTATTTATATTCTAATAGCTAACTTTGATGACTGATTTTGATGTACACGTAGCATAACCAAAAAAAAATATCTACTTATTATTATAAATTCTAACTCGCTCAACGTGGCGTGTAATTTGTTGTACATATAAATTTCAAGAATCAAGACCTAAGTCCTCCTGTTGCCGTCAATTTCTGCAAGCTTAAATTATTCAACGGAATTTGTAGTTTCTCTTTTTTTATTAAAATAACTTTGTTCATATATATAGTTCTTTACTATTTTTAAGTCTTGAGCATAAAATTATTAATTTTAAAAATACTATAATTTAATATTTTGATTAAGCTCACAATTATTATTATTATTATTTTACACATTTAATAAATAAAAATAAATCAATAAACACATTAATACTTGTTAACTCATCTATTACAATAATAATGCTACTTGTAATCTTGTATGGAATTGTGTTAGTTACGTAGGAGTGCCCGGTATTGAGTTATGACTTATGAGCAATGACATCATGTGTGATTTATCCCCTGGTTTATATCGCGTAATTGACATTTGACAGATACATCCTCATAGACCAAAACCGGCAAATTTTTTTTTTTTTTAATAAGATGACAAATAAATTTTTAAAAATTTAAATTTTGAACGGATTAATCGTTGAAGAAAAAATACTAATAAAATTTTTTATGATGATAAATATGGATAAATTAGTTTAGATTAAGATCTTAATCATAAAGATTAATTTAGAAGTAATGCACCCACAATTATAATTGTACCGTCCCGATATTCTTGGCCAAATATTCTAATATCCTCCGTCAACAAACTACAAAATCGAGAATAAGTCTACCAATTCAAATCATGCCGATATCCTCGCATAACAGAAATTCAGAATCCCAATCCTAATAACAAACAAATCCGAGCATTACTTGAAGATCCACTTATTTAAACTGACGAATATAACTCGTCAAGGCAGGTGAAAAAAGGGAAAAAAGCGAGTAATCGGCAATTCATAAGAAATATCCAATCATCATCCCCACTCTTTACTTTTTCTCAGTTTTATTTCTTAACGTTTTGCTTTTAAGTCTCTTATCCCGATAACTAACTTGGGCGTCGGAGTCCTTTTTTGTAGGGTCCACGCCGAGGTCACCAGTTCACAAGAGCGAGCTTCCGAGTCCTCCCTCAGCTGTGTAGCCGACCATATCTCGGAAGCATACTCTGGACAGAACAATTGGCGCCCACTGTGGGGCCCGAATTTTCTCACTTTCAAGTTTAACCCCATACACCCTGTGCTCTCTTCTGCTTTTTCAGGAACTGAAGCATGACAGATCAGTCGGGTACCCACCAACACGCTGGTCCCGATCTCGTAGCAGCAAACGCAGCGCTGCTCGCAGAAAATCAGCGACTGGCTGAGTTACTAGCCACCTTGCAGAACAAAGGTGAAAGGAAAAACGTCAACATGGAAGTGAACACCGACCAACAAGATGAGCACCAGTCGGAGTCTAATGCCAAGACTGAGGAGAAAACCTCGAAGACAGGGAGACGTCAAGCTAATCCTTTCTCGGAAGAAATCATGAGCTTTAAGATGCCTTAAAATTTCACGCTTCCTATGACGCTGGTACCCTATAAAGGGATCGGAGACCCTAAGATTCATGTTACTAAATTCGAGTCCATGATGTTTTTCAATAGTGACTCCGATCCCATATTATGTCGTTCATTTCCTACTTTTCTAGATGGTGCTGCGCTTTTGTGGTTTTCCAATTTACCTGCAGGTTCGATAACAAGCTTCGATGATTTTTCCAAACTATTTATCAATCAGTTCGCGGCCTCCAAGATTTACGTACGGGACTCGGAC
Organism: Arachis ipaensis; assembly: GCF_000816755.2. Classification (NCBI taxonomy): domain Eukaryota; kingdom Viridiplantae; phylum Streptophyta; class Magnoliopsida; order Fabales; family Fabaceae; genus Arachis; species Arachis ipaensis. The sequence goes on from NC_029791.2 coordinate 108,410,280, forward strand.
TACCTCAGCACTATTAAACAAGGACCGCACGAGAGCCTAAAAGACTATATGACCCGCTTCATAACAGCAGCCATGGAAATTCCCAACCTCAACCCCGAAGTCTAACTGCACGCCATCAAAAGCGGTTTACGACCAAGAAAATTTCAAGAAGCCATAGCAGTGGCGAAGCCAAAGACGCTGGAGGAATTTCGAGAAAAGGCAACCGGACAGATTGAAATAGAAGAGTTACGTGAAACTCGGCGGAGTGAAAGGCAGCCAAACAGAAGGGATGAGGACAAACCGGTCGCCAAGGACACCAAGAAGCCTTTCAGGCTGACGCCAAAGTACGATTCGTACACGAGGTTCAACGCTAGAAGAGAAGACATTATCAAGAAGATACTACATAACAAACTAATAAAGCCACCGAATAGGGCCGGCTCATATCAAGATCAATGCTATGTGGACAAGTCCAAGCGCTGCGCCTTTCATCAGAAGTTTGGCCACACAACTGATGAATGTGTGGTCGCAAAAGACCTCTTGGAAAGATTGGCAAGATAGGGGCACCTGGACAAATACATCAGTAGCAAAACAAGGACGATTTCAGACGACTCTAACGACCGACGACAAGAGCGACCGCCTCACACCTCGGACAAAGCCAGAACCCAACCTCCACCAACCAGGGGGATCATCAATTGCATCTCTGGAGGGTTCGCCAGTGGTGGACAAACAAGCTCGGCACGAAAGCGCCGATACAGGGACATGTTAACACTCCAACAGACAGCCGATGTATTGACTGTCAAACCAAGAACACCTAACATATCTTTCAACCCATCAGATTGCCAAACAAACTCGGATAATCTGGATGACCCAGTGGTAATTTCTATCCAAGCAGGGGACCTCCTGGTAAAGAAAGCCCTTCTCGACCCTGGAAGAAGCGCGGACGTCCTTTTCTATTCAACCTTCAAAAAGATGAAACTCAGCGAACGAACCCTGTTACCATCCTCGAGAGAACTAATCGGGTTTTCAGGGGAGCGAGTGTCAATCCTCGGCAGCATCTGGCTTAAAACGACCTTAGGAGAGCATCCCATGAGTAGAACGAAGGACGTACAGTTCCTCGTCGTCGATTGCATTAGCCCATACAACATCATTCTGGGCAGACCTTTTCTAAATTCCTTTGGTGCCATTGTCTCCACGATCCATTTGTGTGTCAAATTTCAGGTACAAGAGGACCAGATAGCCACAATACATTCCGACCACATTGAAGCTTGGAAATGTTATAATGAGAGCTTGAAAATCAAAGCAGACATCCGACAAGGAACACGGCTGGCCCAAGGGACATACAATGTTGCCAACATCTCGGGTACTGCCGAACTCGATCCAAGAGGAGATCTCCAGGACAAACCAGCACCAATCGACGACCTTGAAAAGGTACAATTAGATGACAATGTTAACCACTATACTTATATCAGCTCTTCTCTCCTTTCAGGAACAAAACAGAAGATAACAACCTTACTACGGCAGAATGCCAACCTTTTTGCCTGGACACCGGCAGACATGCCCGGCATAGACCCAGGCCTCATATGCCACAAATTACAAATCGACCCAAGAGCACGGCCTGTTTCCCAAAAGAAGCGCAACATGGGAGACGAGAAGCGCACAGCATGTCTCGAGGAAACACAAAAACTCCTCCGAGCAGGATTTATAGAGGAACTCCGATTCACAACTTGGCTATCAAACATGGTTATGGTAAGAAAAGCCTCAGGTAAGTGGCGAATGTGTGTTGATTTCACTAACTTGAATAAATCATGCCCCAAAGATGCCTATCCACTCTCATGCATAGACAAACTGGTAGATAATGCATCAGGATATAATGTTTTAAGCTTTTTAGACGCATATTCTGGTTACAATCAGATACTAATGCATCCAAAAGATAAAGATAAGACAGCTTTCATAACTGAATTGGGAAATTACTGTTATACTGTTATGCCTTTTGGACTTAAGAATGCAGGGGCTACCTACCAACGCCTCATGGACAAGGTCTTCAATAAACAAATAGGGAGAAATTTGGAAGTATACGTCGACGACATGGTCGTCAAGACTCAACAAGAACACACCCATGATGTCGACCTACAAGAAGTGTTCGGTCAGTTAAGGAAACATAACATGCGACTTAACCCGGAGAAGTGTGCCTTCGGGGTTAAAGGAGGAAAGTTCCTGGGCTTCATGTTGACATCAAGAGGCATCGAGGCCAATCCCAAAAAATGTGAAGCAATCATTAACATGAGAAGTCCCCGGACAATAAAGGAAGTCCAAAGACTAAATGGAAGGCTAGCCGCACTCTCTCGATTTATACCAAGTGTATCAACACACTCTCAGCATTTTTTCAACATACTAAAAAGGCAAACAAAGTTCAACTAGAACACGAAGTGTGGAGTAGCTTTCCAGAGGTTGAAATCCATAATCTCATCACCGCCGATCTTACAGAAGCCGAACTTAGAAAAACCACTATTACTATACTTATCGGTATCCTCAAAGGCTATCAGTTCAGTACTCGTCACGGAGATGCAAGATAAACAGGAGCCAGTCTACTTCGTCAGTAAAACATTACAAAATGCCAAACTCATATATCCACCAATGGAGAAGCTAGCATATGCACTAATACTTACGGCAAGAAGATTAAGGCACTACTTCCAAAGCAGTAAGGTCATCGTTAAAACAAATCAGCCTCTGCGATAGATCCTCACTCGACCCGAGGTCTCAGGAAGACTCACCAAATGGTCAATAGAATTATCTGAATTTGACATAACATACGAGCCGAGGACGACAATAAGGGCGCAATTCTTAGCAGATTTTCTAGCCGAATTAACAGACCAAGTAGATGATGAACACACTTGGGAGCTCTATGTAGATGGAGCTTCAAACTCAGAAGGATCGGGAGCAGGTGTATATCTAACAGACAAATCCGACCTCCAAGTGGAACAGTCAATCAGGTTCTCATTCCAAACAAGCAACAATCAAGCCAAGTATGAAGCTCTACTCGCCGGACTTCGACTTGCACAGTCTTTAAACATAACACAACTACAGGTATACTGTGACTCGCAACTGGTGGTACAACAGGTAACCGGGAATTTTCAGGTAAAGGACCAATTGTTAGAAAAATATCATGCACTGGTAAGAGAACTCATACCTCAGTTTACTTCAATACAAATCACACATATAGCTCGGAAACAAAACACCCGAGCAGATGCTTTATCAAAACTAGCAACAACTAGGAAATGTATGCATGATTCTGTTATATCTCAGCTAACCCTCGCTGAACCGAGCTTTAGCAAAAGAATATTCTCTATATCACAGGAACAAGACTGGAGGGCAACATACAAACAATACCTACAAACTGGAACCATACCAACAACTATCACAGACCAAAGAGCATTCAAAAGGCGAGCAGCATCCTTCACACTGATAGGAACAGAACTATACAAACGAGGTTTCTCCCAACCACTACTAAGATGTCTAAACACGGATGAAGCTAAGATCGCCATAGACGAGGCCCATGAAGGAGTATGTGGTAACCACATTGGAGGAATAAGCCTGGCATCTAAGGTTGCCAGAGCAGGTTATTATTGGCCAACAATGAAGAGCGATTGTATCGAAAAGGTAAGGAGATGCGACAGCTGCCAAAAACACGCACCACTAATACATAACCCGGCCGAGAATCTACATACCTCGGAGGTAAGCTGGCCATTTTATAAATGGGGGCTTGATATTCTCGGCCCCTTCCCCAAAGCTCCCGGGCAGGTAAAGTATTTACTTGTAGCAATTGATTATTTTTCGAAATGGATAGAAACAATGCCTTTAGCAATAATAGGGGCTGAAAAGGTCCGAGCTTTTCTCTGGAAAAACATTATTTGTCGTTTTGGTATACCACATGCTATTATAACTGACAATGGTTGGCAGTTTACCGATCAAAACCTGGCAGAATTTTTGCAGGGTTTCAAAATTAAGCATCACTTTTCATCAGTAGAACACCCGCAAACAAACGGACTCGCCGAGGCAGCTAACAAAGTAATTCTCATCGCACTTAAGAAAAAGCTCGGCGAAGCCAAAGGAGAATGGGTGGAGTTAATCCCAAAAATACTGTGGAGTTACAATACAACAAAACAAACAACCACCAAGGAGACCCCTTACCGACTTGTCTATGGCGCCGATGCAATGATCCCAGTCGAGATTGCCCTAACATCAGGAAGAACAACACAAACATCAGCACCAAACAATGACAACATCAGACAAGCGGAATTGGATATAATAGAGGAAGACAGATACAAAGCTGAGATGAGGCACAAAGCAATGCAAAGCATAATAAAAAGAAAATACAACAAGATGGTCAAACCCAGGTCCTTCGCCGAAGAAGACCTCGTCTTAAGACGAACGGAAGAAGCACGGAAACCACAAACACATGGAAAACTCGCAGCAACATGGGAAGGCCCTTACCGAGTAATACAAATACTCGGCAAGGGAGCATATAAACTTCAAACAATATAAGGAAATGACATCCCTGGAATATGGAATGTATCATCTCTTAGATCTTACTTATCATAAGAAGATATGGCCACGGGGAGACACTCTTTTTCCTACTCACAAGGTTTTTTCCCAAAAACAGGATTTTTCTTGGAGAGGTTTTAATGAGGTCCCCCACCCCATATTAGTCATGTACTCAACAAAAACAATCAACTATACACATTTCTAATCAGAACATCTATTTATAATACCAACTATCCCAATATGTCAAATATTCAGTTAATGTGCACACATTCAAAATCAAAGTATCAAACACCCCATACGGGTACAAAACACCTAGGTCCAAATTAAACAAACATAAATTACAAAAGCAGTCCTCTAATCTGCTCCTTTCTCTACTGATTCACTTTCACCCTGATTTTCAGGCAGGGTACCTGACAAACCCCAATTTGACGGTTTGTTTTGTATTGATTTTTGGGGATTTTATCACCTTTTATCCACATTTATTCAATGAAATAGCATGGTTTTATAACTTCTCCCTTAATTGTGCTTAAGAGTGAAAACATGCTTTTTAGGACTCAAAATAGCTAAATTTAATTCACCTTGATTCTATTAGATGCCTTGATATGTTTGTTAAGTGATTTAAGGTTTAGGAGGCAAAGATTGGATCAAGGGAATGAGGAAAGAAAGCATGAAAAGTTGGAGAACTCATGAAGAAATGAAAGAACCGGAAAGCTGTCAAGCTGACCTCTTTGCACTTAAACGACCATAACTTGAGCTACAGAGGTCCAATTGATGCGGTTCCAGTTGGGTTGGAAAACTAACATCCGGGGCTTCGAAACGATATAAGATTTGCCATAGTTGCTACACGTATGGTGGCGCGCACGCGCAAAGTACGCGCGGAAAGAAAGCATGAAAAGTTGGAGAACTCATGAAGAAATGAAAGAACCGGAAAGCTGTCAAGCCGACCTCTTTGCACTTAAACGATCATAACTTGAGCTACAGAGGTCCAATTGATGCGGTTCCAGTTGGGTTGGAAAGCTAACATCCGGGGCTTCGAAACGATATAAGATTTGCCATAGTTGCTACACGTATGGTGGCGCGCACGCGCAAAGTACGCGCACGCGCCGTTGCTGCCACCTAGTTCACTTAAAGCAAAATGTGGCCAACGAATTCTAAAGCCTTGTGGGCCCAATCCAACTCATTTCTAATGCTATTTAACCCAAGGAGTGAAGAGGGAAACATGTGTTAGTTACCAATTAGTTTATTTTAGCTTTGTAATTAGTTTCTAGAGAGAGAAGCTCTCACTTCTCTCTAGAATTAGGATTAGGTTTAGTTCTTAGATCTAGATTTTAATTCATCTTCTTCTACTTCTATCTTCTCAATCCCTTGTTGTTACATTCATTCTTCTTCTATTCTTTTGTTGTAATTTCCTTTATGTTGTTCTTATGTTTTGTTATAGATCTACTTTTGCTCCTTCTATTTTCTTTCAATTCAATTAGAGGTAATTCATAATAATTGTGTTCCTTTTGATTGTTGTTGTTAATTCATTGCCATAATTGTTGTTAGATTCCTTTGGCTATGAGTGTGATTACAACTATGTTGTAGGTGATGGGAGCTACAATGAAGATGTGTATCAAGAATGGGACAATCAAAGGTGGGAAGAGCCATATGCTTATGATCAATCATCATGGCAACAACCCCCACCAATGCACTATGAGGAAGAGCCATTCTTTGATGCATATCAATCAAATGGCTATGGTGGATCTCCTTGTGATTTCCAAGAACCACCACTATGTGCCTATGAGTCATATCCTCAACATGACCCTCAACCACACTCACAAGCCTATTTTCAACAAACACCTCCATATGACCATGATCATTACCTACCATACCAACCTCCTTTTGAACCATATGAGCCATACATGGAACCACAATTCCAAGATTACTACTCCCAAGAACCACTTCAATACACACCACCACCTCACCAAGAAGAACCACCTTCCTATAATGAACCCTTTCTCCAAGACAATGAACCTTCTTATCCACTCCAACCTCTAATGGATGGAACCCTTGGTGTTCTTCTTCAAGGACATGAGGAGATGACAAGGGATGTGCAACAATTCATGACCGCCTTGGATGCGGTGGTAAACCGGTTAGCATCCCAACTTTTGGACACTCAAGGAACTCCCACGGCTCAAGAAGAGCATAGCATGAAGGAGAGATTGAAAACTCCGGTGGAAAAGGAGGAATGCCACTTTGTATTAGAACAATTGGAGGAGCCTATAATCATTAAAGAAAAGGAAGAAGTGGTTGAAGACTTAGGAGATGCGGAACTTCCATGGGAAGCTAAAATCAAAGAAAATCCCTCCAAGAAGAGTAAATTTGATGTTGAGGAGGAATGTGCACAACCTCCAAGGCATATTCTATATGAAGACTTGGAGAGAATGAAGCAAGAATTGAGTTCCCTTGGTGATGAAGATCATGCATCCAATCTTCTTGGTGAAGAATCCTTTGAATTTGAAGAATCCTCTCCCAATGAATTTAAAAGTGATGTGGAGGTAGATTTCTCTCAACCTCCCATTTATGACTTGAGTGATGGAGACGAGCTAGATGAAGTTGATGAACAAAGGATTGAGAATGAAGAAGTTTATGAAGAGGTGGAGATTGACAAGGAAGAACACAAGGGAGTGAAGCTCGCTAGCACATTGGAGATACCTCTTCCCAAGTCACCACCATCCATTCTCTCATTCAAGTGGGTAAATTCCTTATGCTCAAGCTTTATTATTCCCCTTGAATATGGTTTGCTTAAGACGGATGGTCAACTAAGACATATTTGTGGCTTTAAGAGTAAAAAGGAGATGGTTAGTGGTTTGAAATATCATTCTAGGTTCATTATGGTTGCATGCTCAAAGCTTAATTGTAAGAGTTGGTGTAGAACTAGATCGCTTGGGTCTAGAAGGATGTTTGGTCATTTCCTTGAGAATTCACTTTTCTCACCACCCACATGGATTAATGATAATCAACTTGGAGATGGGTGTGAAAACAAAATATGGGAAATAAATAAATAAAATACTAAAAAAAAAATTCTCTCTTTTTCTCCATTTTCTTTTATTGCATTTGCTTGTTTTCATTCATTGCATTTTCATTTTGTTTTTTTTACCTTGTTCTCATTTTATTTTCTAAGTTTTCCATTTTAATAATAGTGATTGAACTTTCCTACTCAATTGTTGAGACTTTCTTACATTATTTTGGTGCTTCTTAACTTGTTTGATATTGTTGGGTGATGAAACTTTTAAATCAATGCTTCATCTTGTATGACTTTTGTGTCTTTGTGCATTGATATGACCTCATATTGTCTTTCATGACCCACTTCTTCTCAGTTGAACTTGATGCTCAACACACTCTTCATACTTTAACTTTACTCTTGCATCGAGCTTAATGATATGCCTTAGCTTACATTGTTTTCTCACTCACATGCTTAGCTAACATGTAGTAGGAAATCATACTCTTATTCGGCATTAGCCCCGCCTATGTTCTAATTGCCTTGATATCTTTGTTATAGGCTTAATTTTCTTTACTTTTCTTTCCTTTTAGGTTGGCCACCAAGAAAGGAGAAAGGAAAAGCTTTTAAATGGGGCAACAAACAAGTCCTCCGCGCAACCTTGTGAAGAAGCTCATCAATTTAGCAACCCGTCCACCTTGCTCTTCTTTACATGCACCGAGGACGGTGCAATCTTCAAGTGTGGGGAGGTCGTCTGACCGATCTCCATGGGTAAAAATTTCCTTTTCAACACCAAATTTTTTTTTATCTTCTTTGATTAGATTAGCTATTGCATTGCATGATAGGTTGCATGTTAGTTAGAATTTGTACATATTTTTACCACTCCTTTGTTATTAGGACTACTTGGTTAGGGTGATGATTTTCTTTCCAAGAAACCGTTTTAGGGCAACCTACCAATTTGAAAACTTTTTGTTGAACTTGCTTGAAAGAATTTATTTTGGAACATGGTTTTGAGCTAAGAACACAAGCTTGTGAGATTTGAGCCTAATGATGTGGTTACATCTTATAACCACTTATTTTTCCTTCTTTTGTGCATTATTCTCTTCCTATGATTGTGATTTTTTATTTGTTTGATTCTTTATGTCCATTATTTTGTGTATTCATGCATTTATATGATTGAGGCCATCATTTCATCTAGCTCACTTACCCAAATAGCCTTACCTTTTATCTTCCTTTGTTAGCCAAATTTGAGCCTACGCTTAACCCACTTATTCTTATTTTAGCACATTACAAGCCTTAAAGCGAAAAACAATAATTGTCCCTTAATTTGGATCTTTGATTAGCTTAGGCTAGTGTGTGTGAGTATCATTCAAGTGTGGGAACCTTGGGACATTGGGTGAATAAAAGGTTATTTTGTATTGTTATTGAAAATATTGGGAATTGGGTACATACTCATGTATTGATTAAATGTATAGACCTTATGCATTGATGTTCTTGTGTATAGTTTGAAAGAAAAAAGAAAAAAAAATGAAAAGAAAAAGAAATAAAAGTGAAAAAGAAAAAAAAAAGAAAAGAAAAGAAAAAAATGTATATAGAAAAAGAAAGAAAAAAAAAAGAAGAGCAATAAAGGGGACAAAATGCCCCAAAATGAAGCTCAATAAGAATCAATGCATAAGTGTTGTGAAATGAAAATACTTGTGACAAACAAATTTTTGTATGAAAGGATTATTGTTGGTTTAGGAACTATACTTGCAACGAGAATTCATTTGTGAAATTCTAAACCATCAAAAATCCATTCGTTAGTACCATCATCCATAAGGCGACCACCACTTACAATCTTCGTAACATCAAGAAAACTCACGTCAGCATCTGGAGCAACGACACCAATCTGAGCTACAGCTCGGTCAAAGCCAAGCGTAAAGGCAGTCAAAACCTCCTCCTCAAGCTCAACAACCCTTGCCTTCAATCCCACCAATTCAGTGACATTTGCCTCCAAATCCCCCTTCAGCTTACCAACTTCAGTCTCAGACGCCTTCTTCACATTCTTTACCTCAGCCCTTAACTTATCAATCTTCAAATCCCTCTCCTGCAACGATTCCTTAAGCTTTTTCACAGCAGCCACATTATCTGCATCCAATATAGCATCCAATTCAGAGGTGCGACCAATCGATAGCAAACGAGCACCCATGACCTACAAAACAAAGGTCGTCAATTAGCACACAAAAAAAAGTAAACAAAAGAAATTAAACCATGAATAAAACAAACCTGCAGATAACGTGCGACCCCTATTTTTCCAGCATCATGAATCGTCTTCACATCAGCATCAACCTGGGCGAACTCATCAGCCACTGCCATGAATGGAAAAGAAGCCGACCATATAGAATTACTCGGCCCATTACGATAACCATGAAGGACAAGCTGACTCTGGTAGGCAGACTCAATCTCCTCCGCGGTAAAGACAGCATTATCCTCCTTCACTCCAATTAGGTCCACCACCTTCGTAGTCCCCCCACCTCTTTTCCTTTTAAGAGGAATCTCTTGACCAACAGAACCCCCACCCTCCTTTGCCACATTTGTTGAAGATCCCTCCTTTTCTTTCTTCTTAGCCTTAGAAACGAAAGCCTTCAAATTAGCAGTGGTTAAAGTCGAAGCCTTTTCACCTAGCAAAAACAACCAACAAAATCAATAACTTTCGAAAACATTAAGCACAACAACAAATCCACACAAAGTATACCTAGATATTCCTCTAAAGCCTCCCTATCACCCTCAAGCCTTAGCAATGTCGGGATAGATAAAAGCTCAGAAGATGACATAGCAGACATCAGAAAACCAATAATGTAATCCTCACTCTTGACCCTATCCTCGCACTCTAAAACTTGCCGAGGCTCAGCAGACCAGAAAACAGGGAACCTCTCCTCCATCAGGGCGTCAAGAAAAAAAGGGTAACACTCCTCACAAATCTAAACCTTCACAAAAAACTCCTTAAAATCCTTAAAAGAAGACTTGTAAAGGCTGAAGATAGCTCGCCCCGGATGACTACTCAAGTTTACCCAGCCACCCTTCCAAACACCTTTCGCTTGAAATAACGAAAAGAAAACTCCAAGGGAAGGATAACAACACAGATGCTCCATAAGACACTCAAAAGCACGAACAAAAGCCCACGAATTGGGGTGAAGTTGCGTCGGAGCACAGTTCAACAAAGACAAAACCCCACACTGAAAATCGGTAAAGGGAAAGCGAACACCCAACTCAGTCAACATACATGTGTACACATAGAAATAAGCCCAGTCGTCTCTCTTCTCGCAAACTCTATCACTCTTCTCGCACGGTAAGAACCTAACCCTCAAACTGTCCGTACCTCTGACCCACCTCGCACTATTCAACTGCCTCAACATATCAGAACTACTAAACACCGAAATCCGTGATTTTACGCCACTATCAACCCAACCATAAGGGTCATTTTCATCTACAACAACCCCATTCTTACCCATGCAAACCAAGAAGAAACAGCAGCAAAATGACAAAGAAAACTGAAAAGTTACCTTTTTTACTCATCATGACACTCATAAACAAAATCCAAACTTGCAGAAGCCTAACGGATGAGGGGACAGGGAGTTACTTCGACACATAACCCCACGAAGCCCACTCCACTTTCCATTAACTACACATGGCGTCACCCCACTTCTCGCCATAAAAAAAAACCATTCCATATAAAGCCCAATTTACAAAGCCCAAAAACAAATAAACTTGGCAAGAGGAACACGTTGAACTTGGGGGCTTCCTAAGGCAACGAATCCACGACAACTAAAAGCTCCAACATCAACAGGCCGAGGATATAGAAAAGCTCAACATGTTCCTCATGCCGAGCTTGGGGGCTGTGTACCATCCCGATATCCTCGGCCAAATATTCCAATATCCTCGGCCAACAAACTACAAAACCGAGAATAAGTCCACCAATTCAAATCATGCCAATATCCTCGCATAACAGAAATTCAGAATCCCAATCCTAATAACAAACAAACCCGAGCATTACTCGAAGATCCACTTATTTAAACTGACGAATATAACTCGTCAAGGCAGGTGAAAAAAGGGAAAAAAGCGAGTAATCGGCAATTCATAAGAAATATCCAATCATCATCCCCACTCTTTACTTTTTCTCAGTTTTATTTCTTAACGTTTTGCTTTTAAGTCTCTTATCCTGATAACTAACTTGGGCGTCGGAGTCCTTTTTTGCAGGGTCCACGCCGAGGTCACCAGTTCACAGGAGCGAGCTTCCGAGTCCTCCCTCAGCTGTGTAGCCGACCATATCTCGGAAGCATACTCTGGACAGAACAATAATTATAGAGAATTTTATTGGTATTTTTTTTAAGGGACTAATTTATGTGTAGTGTTAATTTTTAAAAACTTATTTATTATTTTTTTTATATTGATCAAACTTTGGTGTAACACTTAATTATTGAATTTTATAGTATTTTTTAAAATTTTAACGGTAGAACAATTCCCAAAGAGTGAATTATAATAGCAATTTTTTTTAATTTATCTGTAGCAATACGCTTGGAGGTATTCTATTTGTTAAATATTTGAAAAGACAATACACAGGAAACATATTTTTAATATTTAAAAGAGAAATACACAAAAAACACATTACACATTTTAACTAATATTAAATACACAATACATGAAAAATGTATTATATTTTTCTGATTAAATAAAATATAACTGAATAATATTTATTTTGTACATGCTTATCTTAACACAATGTTAAATTCAATTATTAACACTACAAGGTAGGCACAAAATACTGGCGGTTTTTTTTATGATTAGCGGCGATTAAACCACCGCAAAATCAAAGGCTGCGGCTCTCTGGACTGCCACGGTTATGGGTGCGGGAATTAGGTTTGGCGGCGGTTTTCAGCAACCGCTGGTAAAACTGCCGCTAAATCAATATTTCGTGGCAATCGTTCAGAAAACCGCTTCCAAACATGAGTAATACGATTTCCAGCATGTTCACCAGCGGTTCTAAAACCGCCGCTATTTACTTAGATGTTTTCAAGTTGACGCGTGTTTTGCGGCGGTTTTAAAACCGACACAATACATAACTAAGCTTTCGGACACAATTACCGGCGGTTGCATACCGCCGCGATCTTGGACAAATTTTGAGTAGCTTTGAGATACTTTTCGGCGGTTTTAAACTGCCGTTAAATTAAGAAAAATTAAAAAAAAAAGAAATTGGGTTTTTTTAAAAAAATCATATAATTTTTTTTAAAATATTATAGAATTCAAGAAAACAAATCTCTTGCAAAGAGTTGCATAATCTAATTCAAAAAAAATATTTGCTTCAATCCATGTTATATGCAAACTTAATATACTATTTTTCACTCTATCATTCTACGAAACTTATTCCTGCAGCAATTTCTGGTGGCAGCTCTTCATCCTGCTGTTGAAATAGATAAATCAGAGCACTCTCCATCACCTGCCTCTTTTTCTTCTCTGCTACTGCCTTATCCTCCATCACCTTCCTCTTCAACTTCTCGCCTTCCAGCTCTGCCTGCAGTTCAAGCATCTTCCTCTGGGTCTCCTCTACTTGGACTCCGTTGCCTGGCGCATGTGAATTCGAACCGAAGAGTTGAGTAGGAGTCGGACCGAAACGCACACCACATACTCTACCCGGTTTTTCTTTTCCGAAAACCTGAGCAATGGAATCATTTTGAGACAATACTCTAGAAGACTCATCATGTTGCTCAATCTCCTCAATTCTTTTCTACAGACACAAATTAGCAAATACAATCATTTTGTTGATAGGTCCATCTCATGTCAAGAACATGCTAAACAGGAGGATTAACTGTATCACTTTCATCACAGTAAAAACTCACTCAAATATGAGAGAAAAAAATTGGGTTCAAAAGTTATTTACATAAAACAACTAAAATAACAATTGTTCCATAGGATGCCAACCACTATAAAAAGAAATAAGGGATAAGTGAAACTGAATTATTTCAATTCTAACCCAACTGTTTCTAAATTACATTGAAGTTAAAACTATCTAGAAACATCTGAGGTAAATTTGCAACAATAATTAAAAGTAAGAAGAATTGGAAATTGTAAACTTCTTTTTGTCTATTTTGACATAGGGGCTGAAATTGTAAGTGAAAAATTGATGAATTAGGATTAATAGAAACTCATATTTGATTATTTTATTGTTGTTTCCAATCCAATTCCAAACTAATTCATGAAGTAAATCATCCAGCAAAGAAATAAAGAACAAATAAAATAGCGAAGTAAACTATTAACGTATTTGAGATCATAATTTTATCGATCATAATTTTTTTAAATTTAAAGAAATAAGTTAAATGAAATTAAAGCAAAAAAGGCTTAATCTAAGAAATCAAACAACCAGTAGTTGTTAATCACAGTCAATCTTCGGCAACGGCGCCAAAAACTTGGTGCAGAATTTACAATCCACAAACTAATCGGCAAGTGCACCGGGTCGTACCAAGTAGTACCTCAAGTGAATGAGGGTCGATCCCACGAGGATTGATGGATTAAGCAACAATGGTTAAGTGATTTACTTAGTTAGATAAATAGAAAAGAGTGTTCAGAGTTCAATTGCATTAAACATTAATACAGAGAATCAGAAAAATAAACAGTAAATTGAGGTGAAATGTATATGGAGAAAATAGTTAAGGTTTTAGAAATATCTATCTTCCGGATTGACTTTTCTTACCAACTATTTTAATCATGCAAGATTCAATTCATGGCAAACTATATGTGACTAAACCCTAATTTCTTAGACCTTTTTAGTCTCCTCTAACCTTCATCAACCGCCAATTCCTTGGTCACTTAATTCCAATTAGAGGGTGAAGTTCAATTCTAGTTTATGTGCCACAAAAACCCTAGTTACCCAAATATAAGAGGATTATATGTCACATATTCTGTTAAATCTAGATAATTAGAAATTTAGGAGAAATTATTTTCAAGCTGTTGTTCAAGTAAAAAGCTTTTCCAAGTTATACAAGAACTCAATTAGAAAAAGGGTCATACTTCCGTTCCATTCAAATTCATAAGATAAAGAACGAAAATAATTCTTGAAATATAAATCAGTACATGAATTAAAATAGAAAAATAATAGTATCAATCCATACAATAGACAGAGCTCCTAACCTTAACAGTGGAGGTTTAGTTGCTCATGGTTCATAGAGAAAACTAGGATTATGTAAAGTACGGAATGAGGTAGAAGAGAAGAGATTACAATAGCTCGAAGGGCTGATTCTTTCTCCTTTTATATCTAATCATAATTAATGTAAAATATATTTTATAAAACTAAATAATATTTTTTTCCTATTTATAATTAAAATAAAGTTTAATCCAAATTAATTAAGAAATCTCGTGCTGGCTCGTTGAGGCGTGGGGACCACTTTAAGTTGCTGAACCTGGTGCCAAACTTGGGCTGGGCCAAGTTTGGCACCACTCCACCCGTGTCTCACATCATGCAATTCTTCAACCTGGCGCCACCAAGGCAACACAAAAGGGGAGCTTTTTAGTGATCATGGCACCAAACTTGGAGAATCTCAAGTTTGGCGCCACCAAGGCAGCAAGCAAGGAAGGCGTTGTGATGATCATGGCGCCAAACTTGGGATTTTCCAAGTTTGGCGCCACCAAGACAGTAATTCTATATGAAAGGTGTAGACTATTATATATCGTTGGAAAGTTCTAGAAGTTGGCTTTCCAATGCCGCTAAAATCATGTCAATTGGACCTTTGTAGCTCAAGTTATTTCTGTTTGAGTTCAAGAAGGTCAGGGTTGACAACATCATCTACTTTCTTCCTCTTCTTCTACAGAAATTCCATCAAATCCATCTGAATGCTACCTGAAATAAACCAAATTGCACACAAATCAAAGTAGTATTCATAGTGGCTCAAAAATACTTAAATCTTGATTAAACTTAACAAATTTAAATGCAAATTCACTAGGAAAAGATAGGAAAGATGCTCACGCATCAAGTATTTTCAAGATTAGTGGCTATAAGTTCTTCCAATGGAGTACTTTTCTCAAGAGTATTACTCAATGCATCAGCAGAAGACATTCTGTCAACTCTAAAACAATAAATCTAAATCATAACAATTCACAAAAAATTACAGAAATAACAGAAATCAAATCTCAGAAATCAAATCACAGAAATCAACTACAGACAATCACATAAATCACAAAAATATGAATGATAATGAACAGAATAAAAAATATAAATTATAATTAATATAAATCACAGATTATAAAAAATGCTATAGTAATTAACAAATTCTTCAAAGTAAATTAAAATTACAAAGATAATATGATAGATGAACCGTAAAACTATAACTGAATGAATTTAAATGGGGAGCTTATAGAGACTTATTTACCAAAAGGAAGAGGAGCTAACGGCGAAGATCGGCGACGTCGCGAAGAGGTGGAGACACAAACAGGCTCTGACAGCGAAGTGGCTCTGATGCGAAGAGGCTCTGACGCAACGCTGCGGTCTCGGCTGGGTCAAGCGGCAACCGTTTTGTTCTCCTCGGCTGGCCAGGCGCGATGACGACATTCTCCACAGCGGTGGTGACTGGTAGTGGTAGGAGCTTGGCATTGGTGGCGAGGGGATAGGAGATGGCAGATAATGGCGATGACTGGTACTGGTGAGAGGAAATGGAGTTTTAAGTGAGGTCTCAGGAGAGATGAGAACGAGCGTGAATGTGTGACGACTAGGGCTACTGGGGGTTTCTCAAATTCTGAAGTAATATATATATATATATGGGGCGGAGGCCTCTATCCCCGCCCCGTATAATAAACGGATCCCCGTCTCCCATCCTCACGGGTACAAAATCCCCCCATATCTGCCCCTCAATGGATAAATACCCACTCCGTCGGAGATTTTTGTCATCCCTACTCTTCTATTAGGTTTGCCAACTCCTTGGGTATGTACTTGGGGGGTGATGCTGGGTAATTCTAGAACATCAAAAACAGAGTTTAACGATGTGCTAGATAAAATTTAAAGGAGACTTGCTTTATAAAAGGGCATATTCTTTAACAGAGCTGGCCAGATTTGCCTTGCAAAATTGGTAATTTCATCAATTTCTATTTACAAGATGCAAGTTAGTTATCTTTCTTCTTCCACTTGTAATGAAATTGATAAGATGGTGCACCAATTTGTGTGGAGCAGTACCTATAATTCTCGGGGCCTCCATCTAACCTCTTGGAAGACCCTCATTACTCCTAAGAGATTCGGTGGTCTAGCCTTCCGAGTTTCTCACCTTGCTAATTTAGCATTGTGGGACAAATTAGTTTGGCAGATTATTCATAATTAAGACAAGTTTTGGGTTCAAGTTTTGAAAAAAAAAAGTATCTCTTAAATAGAAATATTTTTTTATATTCAAGCTGGAAATCATTCTTATCCTATTTTGAAGGCTATTATCAAAGTTGCAACTAGTTTCAAGGATGGCTTTACGTGGTCGATTGTGCCCTTGTCTAATTCCTTTTGGTTTTATCTTTGGATGAGAACTAGTACAGTTGGGGAGAAGATGAAAGTTATTAAAATAACTGAATATAATTATAAGATAAATGATGACAATGCAGATCATGCTTGGCAACTAATCAATTTTATTCTTTCATGTTAGAGGAGATGAAACATGAGATTTTGAGCCATCAGTGCCTTTTAATATTGACAGTGAGCCTGGGTGGATATCTTTGGCTCTTGGAATGCGCTATTAATTGGAATGTTCAAGAAGACTAGAGATGGATTTGGAAGCTTAAAATCCTTGAAAAAATCTGATTGTTTTTATGGTTGGGCCTCCATCATGCTCTTTCAACCGCAGAGTTGCGATGTCATTGTCAGTTGGCGGCATCAGTTATCTGTCTAAGGGACTGCACGAAAGTAAGACAGATTTGCCAATTTCTAGGGTTCACGGCCGATACTCTTTTCTTCAACGGTCAAGACTTTAAAATTTGGATTCATTGAAGAATTTGGGACACAAACTTGAAAATATTTATAGCTGAATTGTGGTGCATTTGGGTTTATCACAATAAAGATCTCATCATTAATAAAAGGGTCCTCTATTTATTTGGTGGGCTATAAAACTCAAGCAATGGCAGAAACCTTGAGAGAGACTGAGTTATCAAACACCCATGACATCCTGTATGTTCTTCTCAGGTCATGGATATGTCCGGTACCTGGGTACCTGAAGCTGAAGTGCGATGGAAATGTCTTCAAGAGGAGAAGCTAGTTGGCTTTGGATGTGTACTCCGCGTTGAAACAGGAAATTGGATTCATGACAGCTCCGGTAAAGTCGATGGAGTGAGTGTCATGCGTGCTGGAATTTGGACGATTTTGTGTGAATTGTTGATGGCTTTGGAGATTGGAGCTAATCGTGTGATTT
Source organism: Arachis ipaensis (assembly GCF_000816755.2). NCBI lineage: Eukaryota > Viridiplantae > Streptophyta > Magnoliopsida > Fabales > Fabaceae > Arachis > Arachis ipaensis. The sequence continues at coordinate 108,428,184 of NC_029791.2, forward strand.
GTGAGATTGATTCAATGTATACCTTTTTCCTTGTTAATCACTATTGTTATCTAGAAGACCATGGGGAGAGGAATTTATTGCAAAGAATTTTTGAGCTCAAATATAGCCCAAATTAGGACCTGTGTTTTGTGTTTATCCAACGATGTGCGAATGCAGTGGTAGATTAGTTGGCCAAAGAGGAAGCCTGTGAGAACTATACAACAGGAGACTGGCTAGAGCTACACACACCCATACTTTATCTGCTATAGAATGACTTAGAATATATTCTTTGTGCATCCTATTGTTTCTTTTCTTTTTTGGTCCTCTTGTTGTGTGTGTGTTTTTTTTTTCTTTATATTTATACACACAAAAAAAACTCCATTTTGTATGGACGATAATGATCAAGTTGTTTACATTTTTTGGTACTCTATATAATATATAGAAGGGGTTAAGTATGAATTTGATTCCTAAGGTAGGGGTTGAAAATTTTTTTCGTCCTCAATTTTTTTGCATACAAAATTGTCCCTAAAATTCAACTTGATTTTAAAATTGTCATTCAGACAATTATACCCTTACCCCTATCACAATTTCGTCATCTCCTCTCTGCTTCTTCATCTTTTTCATCCTTCATCTTCTTCGTCCCTGTTCAGTGATTTTCATATTCCAGATTCAAACCAAACCAAAAATAGAGATTCACCCAATCAATAGAGCATGACATTGAAACAACATCAACATATCCAAATTTACACAACAGCAACATCAACATATCAAAATCACCAAGCAACACGCAACGAGAAAATTACACAGAAAATTTCACAACAAATTTCACATAGAAGAAGAAGAGGAAGGGGATTGGATTTCAATTTACTAGTTCAACCACAGCAGCTACAAGCAACGTCAACAGAAATTACAGATCAAGCCACAATTCAGCACGGTGAGTGGGGAGGACCAGCGGAACAGCGGCGGGCGGTGAGGGTCATGGAGCAGCGGCGAGGACGCGGGAAGAAGTGACGAGCGGCGAGGAGGGCAGCGAGTAGAGCGGTGAGCGGCGAGGACCAAAAGTGAACACAGAAAATTCACAACAAATTTCACATAGAAGAAGAAGAAGAAGAAGATTGGATTTCAATTTACTAGTTCAACCACAGCAGCTACAAGCAACGTCAACAGAAATTACAGATCAAGCCACAATTCAGCACGGTGAGTGGGGAGGACCAGCGGAACAGCGGCGGGCGGTGAGGGTCATGAGGGTCATGGGAGGACGCGGGAAGAAGTGACGAGCGGCGAGGAGGGCAGCGAGTAGAGCGGTGAGCGGCGAGGACCAAAAGTG
>NC_029791.2:108432514-108443051 GCF_000816755.2 Arachis ipaensis
CATTTAACCCGTTTTCTTTCTTTTCTTTTTTATTTATTTTATATTTTTTTAATCAAGAGTAATTTAGTAATAAAAAATAAAATTTTGGTAAAAAGGACGATTTTAAAATTAGGTTAAACCATAGGGACGATTTTGTAAGTAAAAAAAGATTGAGGACGAAAAAAATTTCAGCTCCTATCTTAGGGATCAAAATCGTAATTAACCATATATAATAGTCTACTCTAGTAGATAAATAAATAATCAGATCTGCTACACATACAAGCCTTTTTTGCTTACAAGCTATACAAGTTGGCCCAGCCCAAAAAAAAACCACGCGCACACAATCTTTAGAATAAAGCGTCAAACACACACGCCTCACACAATAGTTGCGTTTTTCAAAACACGCTCATTATGGCACACTCTTCCTCTTCTTCCTCAAACAAAACGCAAACTGTCAAGTTTCAAGCCACATTCGAAGAAACGTTCCAACTCCTCGCGAAGAGTAGAAGAAATCAAGAACAAAAGATACAAATCTCCATAAAAAATCAGCAGAAAAAAGGAAGAAACATTATTCAAGGTAACGTACTGTTTTACTGTTCTTCAAGGTTTTTCACATTTCTGTTTTTTATTTCGAATTTGAAGCACTATATCGTCAGTATTTCTCGCTCTATTTCTTCTAGGTTCTTCTAGGTTTTACTGTTCTTATTGTTTTAGATCTCATATTACTGTTCTGATGAAACTGTTCTTCGTTTATGCTATCTTACATACTTCTAGTGAATGCTTTAACGTGTGTTTTGGTACATATTTTGTGCATGTTTTCATATTTTTTAAGTAGGTTTGTGCATGTTTACATGAAAGACTCTTTCTCTTCTAACTGATTTTTGGGTGTATATGGCCGATTGTTGGGTGTATATCTCGGACTTGGCATGCAACGGTTGCTTCTAGTGGCATTTTGAACTTAAATATATTTCTATTTCATATAATGTCATATAATCCAAAAAATGTAGAGGTGTATGGGACTGATATATATATTAGGAGTTTTGAAGTCTAACTGGTACTGTTCTAATTGTGCTTGACCTTGTAGTGTCATTTTGTGCATGTTTAAGTGAATTGAATATGATTTTGAACTGATTTAATTAAATAATTATGGGACTGTATTTGGGTGTATATGGCAGATTTTTGGATGTATATGGCCGATTGTTGGGTGTATATCTCGAACTTGGCATGCAACTGTTGCTTCTAGTGGCATTTTGAACTTAAATATATTTCTGAACTCATATAATCCAAAAAATATAGAGGTGTATGGGACTGATATATATTAGGAGTTTTGAAGTCTAATTGGTACTGTTCTAATTGTGCTTGACCTTGTAGTGTCATTTTATGCATGTTTGAGTGAATTGAATATGATTTTGAACTGATTTAATTAAATGATTATGGGACTAGGTTTGGGTATATGTGGATGGTATTTGGGTGTATTTGACTGATATATGGGTATATTTTTTATATATTGACAGCATCTCTTTTTCATTGCAGTAAAAATGGCAAGCAAAAACAAAGGTGGAAAAAACGTAAGCACAAATATATGTCTTAGATCAAATCAATTTTTCATAGTACAAATATATCTTATTCTAATGACTCTAATTTTGCTTTGTTTACAACAAACCAAAGACTTGAAGTGTGCAACCCATTTGTTGAGTGAAAAATTTGGAAATATGAGCGAGGAAAAGAAAGCAATTGTTTGGGATTTAGGTTTCGGTGGACTGATGCACATCCCGCCACTAAGGGTGCATCACAAATTATTAAAGGAGTTGGCTAACTCCTTTAAATTGGGGAAAAACACACTCGAAACGGCTACGGTTCGTTTAGAGTTAAACCCAACACAATAGGGGCTGCACTTGGCCTCAACGCATCAGGTAACTCATTACAGAAAATCTCTATACTTCCATTCTTCGTAATATCTTATTCTACTATAGTGCTATCATATAATCAAGAAACAAACATAGGTGTATATGAGTCATATTGGGGTGTATATGAGTGATATTTGGGTGTATTTCAAGTGATTTTCAGTATAAGTTATTTTCTTTTTTGTAAGAGATCTATTTCCTCAGAAAGTCAGTTATAAGAAACTTTCTGAAGAGAACAAATAGATTTTTCGAAGATTCCAGGGGAAGACTCTAAAAAGTCTGACGGGTGAGATGATGAGTATTGGTGTTGGAAATGAACAGGATCGCCTCATGTTCAAGAGGATTTTCATCCTCTATATACAAATGGCGTTCCTGTTGCCAACCAAAATAAACAAAATCTCCCCTGTGCACCTAGCACCAATTTTTAAGATGGACAAAATAAAGGAGGGCAACTGGGGAGCCCATGTTCTGAATTTCATCATCAAGCGCATAACTGATTACAATCTGAAAAAGAAAAAGTCAATCGACGGATGCCTGTTTGCCCTGATGATAGTCTACTTCCATCTGTCAAAAAACAAAGACAAGAAAGGAGAAGAAAGACCTCCACAACCCTGGATTGCCAACTGGAATAGAGAGCAGTTGGTTAAATGGATGAGAGCAGAAATGGATGAACATATGGTAAGTGAAAAGAATATCTTGGGTGTATTTTATTTACGTGGATGCTATTAACTAACATTTTTACTGTTTCAGGGAATTGTAAAGATGGCCGAAACAAAAGAGAAATTGAAACAAATGAAGAAAAAGAAAAGAAAGAAAAAAACAAAAAAAAAACAAAAAAAGGAAGGCAAGTTCATCATCATCTGAGAGTGAAACATCTGAAGCTGAAGTCTATTCTTCCTCTGAATCTGAGACTGAAGAAGACTCAGATGAACCAAAAAGGAAACAACCCGCCCGAACAGCTAAAAAGTAAGTAACATACTTGGGTGTATTTTGTCACTTTTAGTGTATTTTTTAATAATGATTGTTTGCCTTCCAGAATGGAATCCGAAAAAAGGAAGAAGAATCAGGAGGATTCCGATTCAGAAAATGAATCGAATGATGAGTAATGTTCTAAAATTATCATCGCTTTCTTTTCCGTTTATTCTCAAAATTTCATGTATTAACAGAGCGTTTCTTATTAACTTTCAGAAGCGAAGAATCATCACTAGTAGAAAAACAAAAAACAAAGAAAAAAATTCAGACTAGAGCCAAAAAGTAAGCACTTCTTTGGATAGTGTTTTCTGATCAATTTTATTTTATCTTTCTGATTCATACTTTTTTTTCCCAGGACGCAATCCAAAAAGAGCAAGCTCATTGTTGAGAATTCATCTCTTGAACAAACTCAATCCTATCATGGGTAGGATACTTTGTAAAGCTATATTACCATTTACCATCAAAATTATATTTGTTAACATGTTGTTTTATGCATGTACTGTCAGATCTGAAATTGGAACTGAAGAATTAGAAGAATTCTTAAGGGAATCTAAAAAGAAGAAAAACAATGAAAAATCTGCTGCACAGGGGTTTGTTATGTTTGGGGTGTATATTACCGATTTTAAGTTGTTTTCGTTGCTAATAATTATTTCTGGTTTCCCAGGGAGAAGGGAGCTGACCTGCGATCGATAGAAGGTCACTATGACTCATCCGAGACGTAAGAACCTTTATTTGATAAAATTAAATCTTGTTATCCTGATTTAAGCGTATGGTATTTTTACTGAATGATATCTATTCTATGTTTAAAATATCGGAGGTAAACTTAGGAAGCGATGATCCTTTGTCTCAAGGACACACAAATCAAAGCAGCATAAACAAACCGGTGAAGAGCATGTAATTTCTCTTTCTAATACCGGTTGATTTTATCTTTTATTACCTTCTGTTTCTAATTCTGTATATATTTTTTTAAAAAAAAAAAGTCCTTTAATGTTTTATTCAAGAAAAAAAAGGCAGGAAAAAAAAAGCAAAAACTGCAACTACGTAAGTTCTCAAAAAATAAAGCCTGTGTTTCTTTTGAATGCTTCGGGTATATTTTTTACTTTCTTTGGGTGTATTTCAGATTGAGCCTAGTAGAAGAATCCGCCAATGACCTAGCTGAAGAGAACATGATGGTTGTGCGAGTAGAGACACAGTCACAAACTGAAGCACTTTCAATGTGAGTTTTTCAAGTATATTTCAACCTTATAACCATTTTATTTTCACGGGCTTTATTAACCTTTTATTTTTGTCTTGTTTAGAGTTCCGATTCAAGTTTATCTACCTCTGTTCCAGTCAACCCCTGTGCCAGAAATTGAACCAACCCCTGTGCCAGAAATTAAACCAACCCCTGCAAAGTCTCCAAGTGAAAAAATTAATGAAGAAATGAGAAAAAGGTAAGGAATAATCTTGGGGTGTATTTGGTTATTGTTTGGGTGTATATGGTCCTTGTTGGGGTGTATATCTTCACAATTGTTCTATAATTAGTTTTTTTTATAACATGATTCATTTTATGTAACCCTGCAACCCTCCAGAACCACCCCCAAAAACTGAAGAAAGCACACCCACGCTTCCATCAGCTCCATCTAAAATGTAAGTTCAGCAGAGTAAAATTCTGTTTTCAATATCATTCGTCTATTCTTATTCTTATAGTACGTTATATGTCATCACGCAGTAATCCAACCACAGAAGATGCTGCTGCACTGATGATGATGGCACGGACAGCATCGTACATTCCTAAAGAAGGTCCGATGCCATCATTCAGCCTCGGCTTGACTGATTCAAGCCAAGAAGAAGCAGCAACGCAAGAGGGTGCAGCAACGCAAGAGGGGAAAAGGGCGAAAACTCCTGAAATGTCAAAACTAATAGAACAATTAGGGGAGCTGGTGGAAAAAATTGCATGCAGTGGGGTGAAAACAGAAGGTAAAAGTCCACAGATTCAAAAGCAAAGTGGCGAAGAAAGTTTTGAAAAGTTTGAAACTCCTGTGAAGACAAATGAAATGACGGCTGAAATGAAAGACAAATGCTACATCTAGGCCATACGTGTGAAAACATATGGAGATGGAGCCACTAATGAGTATGACGCCATGTGCATACTTAATGCCTAAGATCGATACATTTTGTCAAAAGTCCACTTCGCATCTCTCAAAGCTGATACACATATAGAAGCTGAGGTAATATTAGAATAACATTAATGATTTTATCATTAAAAGTAACTGCAATGTTGATTGATGTAAATTGATTTGGGCTTTTTTTTCCTAGGTTGTCTCTGCCACGTGCCTCATCCTTAACCAGCAAAACATTAAAAGGTTTCAAGAAGAAATATACTGTCTCCCCCCTGATATTGTGGTAAGTTGTACTTCAACAAATCTTGGGTGTATTTTTTGTATTTATTTGGGTGTATTTTCTGTATTCATTTGGTGTTTCACAATTGTTGCAGAACATGACCATTGGAAATCATCCAAATGGGGTATTCTTACAGCCTAAAACCAATAAGCCATTCAAGGTGGAAGACTACCCAATGTTGATACCCTTCTTGGACCTTAAAAAATTAGCATCACATCCTTATATAAGTTTTCGTTTCTAAAACTTCTTATTACCATTCTTTACTTATGTGCCAAATAAATTAAAACACTGTTCAATGTGGACATGCTTCATATTTTTGCACTTGTTTGCTATTCAAACCATTGGTGGTTATGGGTGGCTGATACAAGAAAGAAAAAATTTTATATACTCGACCCATATCATAAGACATGTCCATCCAATGCCAGAATGGACATAAATAAATTCATTGTAAGTTGGTTCTGTGTTTTGTATTTTAATATTTGGGTGTATTTATGTTCAATATAAGGTGTAACTTTGTGCTCCTTTGGGTGTATTCTTTTATTAAATTTATTCATATGTTACTGATTTGTTTTGTGTTTTAAGGGATATGTAATTTCAAGAATGAGAGTATATGCTGGGGGGCACCTCTAAAGAGAAAGGATCACGAAATTCATCCACCATACATTAACATCTCAGGCCAAAAGACAAGATATAAATCTTTCAATCTGAAAATTAAACTTTCCTATATGTAATTTGCTAATTTATTTCTTGTTTTTCAGCTATGACTGTGCTATTTATGTAATGAAGTGGCTTGAGATAATTCATAATTCAGCCCGAAAACATTAAAAGGGGGAAGTATGAGTGGGACAATTGGACCCAGGTAATTGTGTTTAAAAACTATATAACTTTATATTACTTTACTAAATTAACATGGTTGATTAAAAAGAAAATTATTTTAAACTGCAGGACGAGGTGGACCACTATAGAGTAGAATATGCTTTCCGAATTATATTCAATGAAATGAATCAAGACAAATTTGAAGCCATTAGGGGAAGTGATGCAATAAGACTATCCAAGCCATCCTCATTGTTATTGAGTCCATATTGTCAGATAGATTCTAATGATATTGACACTGATTAATCTAACTGTTATATAGTCTTGTAAGAAATTGAACACATGCTGTAAAAATTTGCCAATTATAATCCAGTTTATTGTAAAAAAAATTCCATAATTAAATTCTCTCTACTGTATTCAAAAGGTCTGAATTATAGGTACTAAAATATGAAGGAAAAATCAAACCAGATATTCACCCATAACTTGAAATTTTACACCCAAGGAAAGTTGAATATACACCCAAACTTTTATCCCCTGATGCTTTATCCCTAAAACCCTAAACCCCTAAACCCTAAACCCAAAACCCCTAAACCATAAACCCTAAAACCTTAAACCCTAAACAATAAACCCTAAACCATAAACCTTAAACCCTAAACTCTAAATACTAAACCCTAAACTCTAAACCACCCAACCTACTATAAACCCAAAACATCGAATTTTACACCCATAACATCAAATTTTACACCTAAGGAAAGTTAAATATACACCCAAACTTCTATCCCATGATGCTTTATCCCTAAACCCCTAAACCCCTAAACCCTAAAATCCTAAATCCTAAACCCTAAAACCCTAAACCCATAAACCCTAAAACCCTAAAAACATAAAACCCTAACCCCTAAAACCCTAAACCCTAAATCCTAAACCATAAACCCTAAACCCTAATCCCTAAAATCCTAATCCCTAAACCCTAATCCCTAAACCCTAAACCCTAAATCCTAAACCATAAAAACTAAACCCTAACCCTAAACCATAAACCCTAAACCATAAAAAAATAAAAAAAACAATAATTTATAACATAAACAGCAGCATCTGAAATATATATATATATATATATATATATATATATATATATATATATATATATGTAAAATGTCAAACAGAAGAAAATTCAGAAATACACCTAAAAAACTAAGCTTTACACCCATATTTTGTAACTATACACCCAAAAAACTATCCCCTGCTTCTGGTTCCCTGAACTGATAATTCATAACACGTCCTTGATATTGGCTGGAATTTGGACGCACCACTGATGCAACATCAAAGAGGTTTAACTGGAAATAATAAACTCACATATTAGCAAAAATATTAACAAGAAAATTAAACTCAATCACCACATGTTTAAAGAACATCACTTTTACCTCGTTTAGAGCTTTCGTTTTCTTCTTCTTTGAGGGATTTGCAATCTGTTTGTCCAACTTTGAACCTAACCTATTTTTTGGACATCCTCTTGTTCGAACCCTTGGAGGGCCTTGAAGCTCGTTAACGGATTCCAAGTTGGCATCTTCGTGAGATAACGAACATGTCCCTTTCCTTTTGGCTTTAAGTTCTTCCATCTCAACCATGATGTTATCGTACGCACGGTGCAGAATGGCAGTCAGCTCCTCCGATTCTGATGCAAATTCGAAAATATTTTGTGAACGAAACACCAATTCGTCAAACCTCTTGCTTCTTGGCTCCAACAGTGGCTCATCGTGGCTGCTCTTGATGTGTGTGTGTCGCCTCTTTACGTTCTTGCTCCATCGTTCCAATATATATCTCGGTGACACTTGGGTTACTCGTTCAAAGCTTAACACACTTAGTGCATGACAGCACAATATGCCTCTTGACTCGAATAATAAGCATTGGCATTTTACTTGGGCTGCTACTGAGTCGTAAGTAACCACAAACTTGTTGAATATTGAGCTGGAAACTTGTTCTCCAACTTCGTATACTGAATAGCCTAGAGCGGAGTTCGTTAATCTTGTGATACAATTTTCCTTTCCTCTGAATTATGCTTGAACTTCCCTAAACTTTTGGTGAGTGTACACATGTTGAAACTGAGCTTCAATGGAGGATTTTGTTGCACACGGTATGACCATATGAAAATCTGCAGCATCCGATTCTCTTTCTTCTTGCTCCCTGCTTCTGAGGCAATTATCGTATTGTTTGACAAATTGAATAAGCGAGCTGTTCCGTGTAATAAACTTGTTAAAAATGAATGCATGCTCTTGCTCCTTTGTGTGCTTCTCATCCCTGCCCAGAAGTGGTGATCTAGATAAATTGGAACCCATATATGACGGTCTTCTTAAAGATCTGTATAATACACCCAAATAAGGCTATATTACACAAAAAAAATGCAATTTACACCTCTGCTGCAGATTTTAAACAACATTACCTGAAAGCCACTTGTTGTCCATAAGACCATACTTCAGCATAAAATCATTCCAATTTCTATCAAATGAGTCTTTGGTATGAGAGTTCCAAACAACTTGGCTTATTTCTTGTTCAATTTCTACGTGTCCCTTGCACCCATTTAATTTTCTTGGAATCTTCTTCATGATGTGCCAAATACACCAACGGTGAATTGTTGTTGGCATACAAGCCTCTATAGCCCTTTTCATTGATGCGCATTGATCGGTGAGAATCCCTTTCGGAGCATTTCCTCCCATGCAACGAAGCCAACATTGAAATAACCATTTGAATGATTTAATTTCTTCGTTTTTCATCAAAGAGCATCCAAGAAGTGTTGACTGACCGTGGTGATTCACCCCGACAAAAGAACCACAAACCAAATTATACCTGAAACAAATTACGATAGTGCAGAATGAAAAATCATTACGTACACCCAAAAAATGATTTTATACACCCAAAAATATCCAATATACACCTCTGCAGCAGATTCATAAAACAACATTAATTTAACATCATAAACAAGAACATCATATTACCTGTTAGTATTGTAGGTGGTGTCAAATGAAATAACATCTCGAAATACTCAAAGACAGCTCTACTCCTTGCATCGGCCCAAAAAGCCAGCTTAATCGATTGATCATCCTCGAGTTCGAGCTCGAAAAAGAAATTCTGATTCTTCTCTTTCATTCTTAATAAATATTTTCCGAATTCCTTTGCATCTTCTTGTTTCGAAACATTCCGCACTTCTCTCGTGATGTAATTTCTCACATCCTTTTCGATAAAATTTAACTCACGGTGACCCCCAGCTATTGCAACAAATGATTGGTAAGTTTTGCTTGGTCTGATACTAGCCTCCTCGTCATTCTCTATTGTACGACGAACGGACATGCTTAGTTCCATGTGCTGTTTGAGCATCTCTGCTTTAGTTGGACAGCAAAGGTGTGAATGATGCAACACGACCTTCGAAATGATCCAAGCACCAACATCCTTCAATGTGTGTATATAAATTCTTGCAGGACAATTTAAACCAGCTGTGGGATTTGTCTTCTCGGTCGGAGATATTTTAGATTTCTATTTTTCCTCTCTGCTACATGTAATCAATTGATTCTTAATCTCGTTTTCCTTCTTATTTGTGCTCCGAACTCTTATAGAAAAACCTGTAGTCTTGGCATAGTCCTTGTAAAATTTTGCAGCATCTTCAAGGGTGGTAAAAGTCATTCTAACCTTGGGAACAAATTGGTCATCAACAACACATAGGGGCTGCAAAATACACCATGTTAAAATCTAAAATACACCCAAGAATTCCTAATCTACACCCGAACGACAACAACTCAACTAAAATAACAAGAAAAGCCATAAAATATAAATACGCCCAAACTTCCCCTAAAATACACCCAAAAGTTCTTATCTACACCCGAACGTCTGATATAAAATGCAGAAAATTAATCAAAACTAGTACATTAGATTCAATTCACAGATTATGTTTACGCATTAATTTCACAGTCAATGTTCATGGATTATTCAGCTAGAAAATCATGAACGACTAACTGCATCAAATTCAAATTCAATAATTAATTGAAACTAAATCACACCTCAGGAACTTCGTTCGATTTAAATTCAAAATCCACTTCACCCTGGTTCAGCTGACAATCTGAAGTTGAATCATCCATTATCTTCAAAAAGAGTTCAAAGCTTGATTTCAGAAACCATGAAAATCGAAAAAAACGAAACAAGAATACAAACAGAGAAACTCACGTGAATGACGAAGAAGAAACCAGTGTTACGCACGTAAAACAACGAATGAGAAAGCAAAGAGAGAACACATGAAGGAGATCGAACAAATTTGGCAAGAAACTCGAAAAAGGAAACGAAATCTTTTGAAAATTAGAAGTTATATATTCGCGCGTTAATTGATTTGGATTGATTTAAAAGTCTGTTATATAGCGTGTGAAAGGTACGTAACATAAGCAACGCGTTTAGCGGATTCGTTCTCTTCAAAACTTGTAAAACTTGTAAGCGAAAAACACTTTTATGTA
>NC_029791.2:108443211-108450801 GCF_000816755.2 Arachis ipaensis
TAATAAAAAAGTTGTTGAAAAAAAATGTGTAAAATTTAATTTCAATATAAATATTATGTATTTATTAAAATAAAATATTTAAAATTTTTTACTAATAATTATCTTAATTTTTGCCTAAAAACATATATTAGCTCAACCGATAAATATAAAAAGTATTTTACAGAACACATTTTGGATAAGATAAATAAATACAATAAAGACGCTGTATAAATTTGCATTAAATTGAACTCATTTATTTTTTCCAGTTTGTTTTATGAAGAAATCGCATATCAAACAAAATAAAAATTAACTGAAGCTCCTGCTTTCCATTTTGCATTTTTGACTTTTGACATGCGGGATCGATCGCGTTTCTGATATCTCCCCTCTCTTACTTCTTTTGGTGTCTGCAGGTTTGTTTTCAACTATTCCTCTGATTTCCTTTTCTTTCTTCGTCAATTTCGTTTCCTTGTGCCCTTTTGTTAGCCCTAATTCCCTCGTTCTGTGATTTTGATGAAACCAGATCTGCGGTATTGTTAATTTGAATGTGTTCACACTAATTCCTTTGTATTTTTCATGGATATTCATGTATCAATTATATTCTCAATTTAATTTTTTTGCAATTTACGGGTTCTTTCTTTTCCGTCCTTCAATGGAGCTTTTACATGGTCTCTCACTCTCTGTTGTTGAAATGTATTTTGCTGCTTTAAAACAATGGAATTAGGAATTATGAATCGGATATAAAATCTTTGAGCACTATTCCAAATAATAATTTACGGGTTCTTTCTTTTCCGTCCTTCAATTTAATTTTTTTGCAATTTACGGGTTCTTTCTTTTCCGTCCTTCAATGGAGCTTTTACATGGTCTCTCACTCTCTGTTGTTGAAATGTATTTTGCTGCTTTAAAACAATGGAATTAGGAATTATGAATCGGATATAAAATCTTTGAGCACTATTCCAAATAATAATATGTTTACAGTAGGAGAAATTCATACGTAATTAATATAGATTGTAGATAAATTTGCATAGGAATCTGAAGGTTTAGGGTTCTGCAGATGGCAAGTGGGTTTGGGGAATCAACGAGCAAGTCTCCCCCAAGCCCTTCGTACTCGAACAACAGCAATAACAACAATGATGCTGGCAATTTTGAATGCAACATATGCTTCGATTTAGCACAAGACCCAATTATCACTTTGTGTGGCCACCTCTTCTGCTGGCCATGTCTCTACAAGTGGCTTCACCTCCACTCGCAATCGCAAGAATGCCCCGTCTGCAAGGCCGCCATTGAGGAGGAGAAGCTGGTTCCATTGTATGGGAGAGGGAAGACATCAACTGACCCGAGATCAAAAACTATTCCGGGTCTTAATATCCCTCATCGTCCTACCGGTCAGAGACCTGAAACTGCAGCTCCTCCTCCCGAAGCAAACCATTTTCATCAACATGGATTTGGTCTAATGGGTGGCTTGGGAGGCTTTGCACCAATGGCGACTGCAAGATTTGGGAATTTCACCTTGTCTGCGGCATTTGGTGGTTTTATACCATCCTTGTTCAACTTTCAATTGCACGGATATCATAATGGGTCCATGTATGGTGGAGCAGCTGGTTATCCTTATGGATACTCTAATTCATTTCACGGTGTCCATGCTCATAGATATCCTCTGCATGCTGGTCAAGGGCAACAAGATTATTACCTGAAGAGGCTCCTTCTGTTTGTCGTCTTCTTTGTTGTCCTTGCTTTTATCTGGCAATAGATTTGATAGATTGCCACCAGAACCAAATTTATGCTCTCATAAATCTTCTGGTGCGTCCTTTTTTTCTTCTTCAGGGTTACTAAACAAATTTGTTCATATAGTACTGTCTGTTATTCTTGTAGTTATGTTCTTTATGATCGCTTTGTGAGACTTGACTTGCATGATAAGCCAACGCACATGTACACATAGATGTTGATTTGATTGTGATTATACCTGCTCTCGATATATAAGGTAGTAGAACTAGTGAAGTTATGCTTATTTTCATTGTCATTTTAATGTTCATATCCTTATATTATATCAGCAATTATCTGGTTATGAACTACTTTCTTTATTTACTAGCTTTACGGATTCAACGTTCCACTCATTGATTTTCACTATCTTGATTGTGGATTTGCGCACATTAATCAGATATGTTTATGATAAAACAAATCAACGAAGTAGCTTTTGGAGAATGACGCAGTGGACATGTTGCACTGTATTATGAATTCATGATTGTTATACCCCATCACATCTTGATCTCCACTTACTTTTCTGCTCATCTTATGGTCTGTTTTACATCATTGTTCATTTTCGTACCTCACTACCTTGTAATCTGTCATGTTTCTATAGCACGTCTGAAGGTTTCTGCATCTTCTACATACTTTTTGAGTTTTTTTCTCGCTTGTCACTCAGATGTCAATCATGTCATACGCGTTGTGCATATTGTAAATGTTTTAAAAAATAAAATAGTGAACTATTATTTCTATCCATGACAATTTAGGACGCTGACAAATTTACTCACAAATAAACAAAAATTATCATTTCTACACAGAAAAGATAGACTTTTGCTAACAAAACTATCCGAACTCTAAAAAATTATTTAAAATTTCTAAAATACCTTTTATTATAATCTAACTTCTCTTTTTTATTTCACATTACATCTCCCACCCAAATATTTTTTCACCACCACTCTCATCCACAACCACTACTATCACAGCCAATCATCACCATTTCCAAATCCTTCTCTTTACCACTACCATCGAACAAGGGAGGAAGAGTGAGAGAGAAAACTGAAACAAAGAGAGTGAGAGAAGTTATTTATCACTGCTGGAAAATTTATTTTGAAAAGGAGCATTCAGATTCAGAATTTCACATTCAAATTCAAATAACAATGTCTCAACCGAACCATATTGTTAGCAACAGAATTATAAATACATTCAAATCCCAACAATAGAAGTGAAACATTCAAATTCAACAATCATATATCTACAATTCAATAATAAGTCAATTATGGAGATGCAGAATTAGAGAATGAAGCAACAAAAATTAAAAATTAAAAATTAAAATAGACTATAACGACAACATATTGCTGAATCTTCGAACCTCTCAATCCCAACTTCAAAGCTCCGTGAGCAGTGCTTCAAAGTTGAAACGTTGGCGCGGGAGGCTGTTGTCGGAGGGGGGTGATGGCAGTGGTGTTAGAGAAGGTGGTGAGGGCAGTGGTGGTGATGACGGCAGTGATGGTGATAGTTGGGGATGAGAGCGGCAGTGAAGAAAGATTTGAGTGGTAGTGGGGTTTGGGATTGGAAAAGTGGTGGTGTGGAGTAAAAAGAGAAGTTAGAGTTACGTTATATTAGAGAGTATTTTGAAAAATTTAAATAATTTTTTAGGATGGATAGTTTTGTTAACAAAAGTCTATCTTTCACGGGTAGAAATAATAGTTTTATTTATTTGTGAGTAGATTTATCAGCATTCTAAACTTTCATAGATAAAAATGGTAATTTACTTAAAATAAAAAACAAATGATAAAAGGTGCAATACACGTTTTTTTGGTCATTAATACACGAGTTAAACAGGTGTAATGTATTGGGAACAACAACATAAATTGTAGCATGTGGGCCCTGACTGCGGAAAGGCCCAATTATATGCAATTCGTGCTTTTGTTTTTATGGGTAGCGTTAAAATTTTCTTCATGCATTGTATCCAACTCACTCCAAGCCCATATTCTTTAAGCATATGGCAAATTGCCAAAGGAGAAGTTAATTTTAGTATTCTGCAAAGCAAATGAGAAGTGAGAACAATGTTAAATAGTTGACTTTGCTGACTTACATGCAAATGATCAAAATATAAAGGTATTAGTCACTTTGATTTTTATTTCATTATTTCTCACGATTACTAAACCATTAACATTTTCCTTCGCAAATCGCAATATCGTGATAAGTGTTTAAGATCTTGTCTATATACAAAGAACAAACGACAAGTACAAGTTATAAGATTACTTGTATGATTCTTTAAGTAAATTTCCTTTCAGCCCTTAACTTAGATTTAACTATGTTTCAGTCATAGGCCATTCCTACTTTTATGTGAAATGGGTAGTTGGGTACCAAGAATATAGTAAAGAAAGACACAAACAAGTCAATTTCTAAATTATAGCTTTTAACCTGATCCTGAAAATTAAACTGGACTGACCGGTTTCAATCGGATTAACTAAAAACCGATCACTTGATCGATTTGGTTGATTCCAAAAATCGTATGACAAAATATTGATAATCAACCGAACTGGTAATTAATTGGCGAACCGTCGAAACTGGCCAGACTTTTAAAGATGTTCGGTTCAGTGGTTATAGCTCAAAATGGCATCGTTTAGCAACCAAAAAAAAAAATTTCCCAATAATAATACCCGTATGAAGGCACTTGACCCCTCTCTTTCTCTTTGACAATTCAAATTGGAGAACCCCAGTGCCAAACCTCCTTCGAACGTAGCTGCAGCAGCCACCAACCCTCTTCAATCATCGCCGAACTCTTCTCCTCTGAGGATAGACCGTGGGTGTTGCGTTGTGTGTGGAAGCTCTGTTCAGCGGTTCGGCTCTCTCTCTCTCTCTTTCTCTCTCTCTGTGTGTGTGTGTGTGTGTGTCTCTCTCTCTCTTTCTCTATATGTCTGTGTGTGTGTGTGTCTCTCTCTCTCTCTCTCTGTGTCTCTATGTGTGTGTGCGCGCGCGTGTGCGCATGTGCGTGTGCGTGTGCGTGTCTTCGCCGACAGTTCCCATTCTTCTGGCAGCGTCATTTCCCTTCCTCCCTCTGTGCCGGTAAGCACTATTGCTTGAAATTATTTTTGCTTGTTTTGTAATTTGTACTTTTGGTAATAATACTGAAATGCTAATTTTCAGATTTGTTAATACTTTTGTTAATAATACTAGGTTCTCATCGTTTGTGGCGGTTCTCATCGTTCCCTTTCTCATCGCCATCGCATGAAGGTCGAGCTTGTGGCATTGCCAAGCTCAACAGCCCTACTTCGAGCTCTCTCTTGCTATCTCCGTCATCATCACCACCCTTCCTTCCTCGCGCTAGTAAGCTCTCTATCTTCAATTTATTTTTGCTTGTTTGATTCTATGTTGCTGAGTTAGGTTTAATTGTGAGTTGCTGGTTTTAATTTTGAGTTGCTGAGTTATAGATGATGATTTTATTGATGTTTTTTTATTCTGAGTTGCTGATTTTCTGAAATGTTACTGATTTTGAAAATTGAATGATGTTGTTGTTGCTGATTTTCTAATGGTTAAAATTTTTTTAGTTGTATGTTAAACATTATGTTTGTCATTTACGTGCGATTTAATCTGCTTTAGTTATAAACTTTGATATTTTGAAGTTGCTTACAAATTTTTATTGATAAATTATAGATAATTTATTAGGTAAAATTGTGTAATTTTGAATTTTATTAGGTTAGAAATTATTGAATTTAAATATTTAAAATTATATGTTGAATTTTTTATAATTTTATTTAATATTTAATTAAATTGATTGAACTCCGGTCGAACCATTCAACAAGTGAAGCAATTATCTTATCAGTTAATTGACTGGTCCAGTTCTCACAACCTTGATTTTTAACAATCATGCTTTAGTCAAAGTATATATCAATATACTAATTTAATCATGTGCTAAAGCTCATTGTCTACTCGGAGGTCCCTTAGAATCCAAGTTATAATCTAATTTAGGGTAATCCCTAACCTTTTTGAAATTTTTCAAAACTACTCTTAACGTTTATTTCAATTTAATTTTGTTCTTAATGTTTGAAATAAATTTCAATTTTATCCTTACTGTTAAATTATAAACAGACAAGTATTAGTCAACATTTTTATTCCAATTTTACCCTTAAATCCTTTTTACTATCATCCACTCAATTCTCTCCTCAGACTATCAAACTCAAAAATCATTCTTTTACTTTCCTCTACATATCTTCTCCATCATATCTCTGCTGCCCCTCCTCCTTCCTCTTCCTTTCTGCTCTCGTTTTCGAGCATCATCGCTGCTCCTCCTCCTCCCTCTTCTTCTCCACCCCTATGACTGGATCTCCACCTTATGTCACCTCCTGAATCTGTCTCGCATTGTCACCTCCGGCAGCAATCCCAGCAAGCAGAGGTGTAGCTGAGCAGGAACAAAAAACGGCGGTGGACGGTGCAGATGCAGAACAGCAAACTGCTTTAGTAGGAGCGGACGCCGTCGGCAGCAACTCTGTGGGTGGCACAGGGCGTCGCATGGCAAGGCGGAAAGCAGCAATGGTAGCCTCAAACAGCACTTGTAGCGGCACAACATTGTTCTCCGGCAACAGCAGCGCTCGATGTATTATCGTGACTAGAGGCACAACAGCGCGGACTCCCATCATTTTTGTCACTCCCGCTGAGCTATCTCTCTCTAGCTCTGCGGGTGTTCCCACTTTGCATCCTTCACTTCTTCCTCGTTTTTGTCCATGATGACATCTATGGCTTGCCATATCTTTCTATTTCTCTCAAGGTGTGTGTGGTTCAAGTATTATTTTATTACTTAGATTTCATTTTCATGGGAATCAAATATACCCAGGGAGAAGGTGGAAATTAAAATTATGGTATTTTGGTTCTCTGGAATCAAACTTGCTTGGGAATAGCTTTTTAAACTTTGAAACAAACATGGGAATATGATATTTCCATCTTAAAATTCTTAGAAATTATTTATAATTCCCCCAACCACACAAACCCTCAATGCTTTGCGTTACCTGCTTTTACTGATTGGAAATTCCAGCTTCAATTGGCGTAATTTGTGTCTGAAATTTGAACTTTTGGCAATTTGGGTCATGTAAAAACTTGCAAATTATGCATATGAAGTTCAAATTTGGTTCTTTTGAAGTTTTAATTTTTTGATAAATTTGTAGGGAATGAGTGAAGAAAGGTTATGGAAGCTTACAAGATATTGGCATGGATGTTATGGGAGTGGTTGCAATGGAGGTGAAAGGTGTTGGGCTATTGGCAGTGGTTAGAGGTGGTAGGATTCAAAGTTAAGAGGCATGGGTTTGTGGTTAGAATTAGGGTTGAAATTGAAAATGAAAAAAAAATAATTAACAGTAAAGTTGGAATAAAAATGTTGACTAACGGTTGACTATCAAAATTTAACGATAAAGGTAAAATTGAAAGTTAATTCAAACGTTAAGTACAAAATTAAATCAAATTAAACGTTAGGGATATTCTTTAAATATTTTAAAAACATTAGGGACAAAAATATATATTTTACACTCTAATATAATTCAAAATTTTTCTTTTAAAATAAAAATAGCGTTAATCGCTAAGGGTGTACGCGGATTGGATCGGATCAGATCGGATATGGCCGAAAATTCGATCAGTTCAGAATAATCCCCATCGGATATGATATCCGCATTTTTTAGTGTCGGATCCGATCCGATCTGCACATTTGCGGATCGGATCGGATATCGGGTATACCCTCAATTTTCTTTCACACTTTTAAACCTATTTATTCCTGTAATATATATAATATAAATGAACAAACATACAAAATCAATCATCAATAATAAGTATATAACATAATAAAATAAAAACAATAAATCCTTTTCTAAATAATTTTTA
>NC_029791.2:108450843-108467830 GCF_000816755.2 Arachis ipaensis
TATATATATATATATATATATTTTAATTATTATTGTGCGGATCTGCAGATCTGCGGATCGGATACGCGGATGCAGAGCACATATCCACGATCCGATCCTTAAAGGGTGCGGATCGGATCCTATTCAATCCGATCAATCTGCGAATCAGATCATATCTACAATTTTTGAATCGGATGTGGATATTTACCGCGGATCTGCGGATACGATCTGATCCATGAACACCCTATTAATCACTCCACACTAGTACCACACGCACACGTATGTAAACTTTTACTCATTTACTACCACTTCAAGTCATATGGTAATAGTAAGAAATGGTAGTGAGACAAAACAATTTGTTCACACAGTTTAAATTTGCTTTATATAGTATTTATTTATCACAGTTTATTAAATAAAGTCAAAAATAATAAATTTTGGCAGTTTTTAGTTAATATTTTTTCAATAATACTCTACAACTAAGTTTATTACTCAACTAAGTTGATATAACCTAATTTACATCCATGCGCCACTATCTCTAACTATCTTTTGACTAAACGCGCCATTATATATAACTTCTTTTTTAAGTAAACGGTTTCTTTCTCTGTAGATTTCTTTTTTTTCAAATTGCTCTGCGTTCTCTCTGTTCTCTCTATTTTCTATTTTTTATCTGATTTGAAATTTGAAAATACAGAGAAAATAAAAGCAGGATACAAGAAGCAGGGCTACTTGTGAGTATTTTGTAGATGTTGTTTCATTTTATACCATGTACAATACAAACATGTAATTTGTTGTTTATGGTTTATGTTCTTTTTTAAACAAGTTTCAGTTCATATTAGATTCTTTTTTCAGTGCAATCTTGATTTTGTTTATGTGTTTTTAACTTCAGGTATAATTTGGTTTTTGGTTCTTTTATTGATGTGAATCACCATGATCATTCTACACTTATTGGATGTTCTTTGATGAAAAATAAGAATATTCAATCATTCAAATGGTTATTTGAATGTTGGCTTCATTGCATGGGAGAAAATACTCCAAAAGGCATTCTTACCGGTCAATATGAATTGATGCAAAGGGCTATTGAGACTTGTATGCCCACAACAATCTATATGTGGTGTATTTAGCATATTATGAAGAAGATTCTACAGAAATTAAATAGCTACAAGAGACATGAAGAAATTAAACAAGAGATGAGTCATGTTGTTTGAAACTCTTTTACAAAAGATGTATTTGATGGAAATTGGAATGATTTTCTTATGAAGTATGGTATTAGAGACAATAAGTGACTTTCAGGTAAGGTAACTTTATTATAATTAATTGATGTTATTTTTAGTGTTTGGATATTTATGTGTTTTGCTTCAGTAATAAAGGTGCGAACCTATATACGTTTCGGTGCATTTGGTTTCTAATTTATGTATTTTATCATTTTTAGAGCCTTTTGAAGATCACCATTTGTGGATTCTAGTTTATCTTGATCACCACTTTTGGATTGGAATGAGAAGCACACAAAGGAGCGAGAGCATGCATGCTTTTTTAAATAAGTTTATTATAGACAATAGCTCATTGATCTAATATATAAAAATAATATGATAATTGCCTAGGAAGTAGAGAGAAAAAAGAGAGAGAATCTAATGTTGCAGATTTTCATACTGTTATACCTTGTGCAACAAAATTATCAATAGAAGTTCAATTTCAGCATGTGTATACTCATGAGAAATTCAGGGAAGTTTAAGCACAATTTAGAGGAAAGATGAATTGCATCACAAGATCAACAGAGTCCGCTCTAGATTTTACGACATATGAAGTTGTAAAACATGTTTCAAACTCAACATTCAATAAGTTTGTGGTTACATATGACGCGATATCATGCGAAGAAAAATGTCAGTGCTTATTATTTGAGTCAAGAGGGATATTGTGCCGTCATTCTTTGAGTGCGTTAAGCTTTGAACGAGTAGATAAAGTGGCACCAAGATATATATTGGAACGATGGAGTAAAAATGTAAAGAGGAGGCGCACACATATCAAGAGCAGCCACGATGAGCCTTTATTAGAGTCAAGAAGTAAGACATTTGATGATTGGAGTTTTCGGTCACACAATATTTGTGAATTTGTATCAGAATCTGAGAAGTTGACTACGATTCTGCACCGTGCTTATGATAATGTGATGACTGAGATATAAGAATATAAAGGCAAAAGTAAAGAAAAATATTTGTTATCGCATGAAGATGCATTTTGGGATGATATTAACGACCTTCAAAATCTGTCACGTGTGAGAACAATAGGACATGCCAAAAATAGATTGAAATCAAATACTGGAAAACAAATTGCAAATGCATCAAAGAAAAAGAAAAAGAAAGTTCTAAGTGAGGTAAAATTGATGTGCTTTAATTAGGTGAAAAATTGTCTCTTGTGCATGTGAATAGTTGTGCTAATATATGATTTACCTTTTGCAGTTAAACCTTTTAGTTGGTGGATTTGTGATTCAGTCAAATTCAAGCCTTTATTATGGACAAATTATAAATTATCAGTTCAGTGATTTAAGGAAATAAGAATCTTGGTGTTTAATTGAATAATTTTTTGTGCATTTCATGTGACTTTCAGTGCAATTCATGTAATATTTTATTTTGAAATAAAAATAAGGTTTACTTTTCTAGATTGTGTGGTGTTACATTTATCATGTCACTGTTGGTTTTCAAATTACTTTCTTCCATTGTTTCATGGTAATAGTTTCAGGTGTCAATGTGACAAATTTTGGTGCAGCTTTTATTTTTTTAATATATTAAATCTAGTAACTGTGAACCTAGATTTATTTAAATTAACATGATCCCAACATAGTACAGACAGGTTCATACAAGTTTAATATGACAAAGAAATTCATCAAAAGCTTTTGAATAAATATTTACACCTGTTTGTAACTAAACAATTCACAAAAAATTCAATACTTGAAAAATTCTAAACAGTTTACAATGTTCAACCTATTGACTCTCTATATCTCTTGATGAAAACCTACAAAAAGGATTTAATATTGCAGAGGATGGCTTGAAGACTCTAATAATTTCAGATTCCGTAATGGCTTTATCTCTCAACTGATTTATTTCATCAAAGAGAACAAATGAAGCATATTCGTGTCTGAAGCCATCAACTTGTTCCTACAATTGAAAGAAATTTGTTAATATATGCTAATTTAGAAGTAGAGAATGATCAATGTTTAATGATACTTACTTGTTTCCAATTCTTCCATGAATATTTTCCTTTTTTGATCTTTTTCGGTTCTATCATCTCTAGCCATTTCAAGACGTATATTCTACAAACCTAACTAAGAAACATAATAAAATATGTTTAATAGGATAAAAACTGAATAGCAGAGTAAAATTATTAAATAACTCTACAAGAGCAAAGAATAATAAGAAGATTCATACCTTGTTTGCTGAGCACTAATGGAAATATATGGTGCTTCCACTACTACATACTTGACTTTTACTAAAATTTAAAAAATATTACCAAATCATATTAAAATGTTACTTATGTATATTAGTAACATTTTAACAAATGTTAAATATACCCTATGTTACTAAAGAGTTTTACTAATTTAGTAAAAATGTTACAATAGATATTTTTTGTAACACTTAAAAAAATGTTACCATAGATAATTTTTGTGACACTTAGAAAAATGTTACAATAGATATTTTTTGTAACACTTAGAAAAATGTTACAATAGATATTTTTTGTAACACTTAAAAAATGTTACACTAAATATTTTATGTAACACTTAAAAATGTCACAATAAGTCTTTCTATAACACTTTAAAAAATATTACAATAGATATTCTATAGAAATACTCTAATAAATGTTACAAAAGATTTTCTTTGCTAACAACAAAAAATATTACAATAGATCTTTAGTAACATTTTAAATGCACAAAATATTGAATTAAAATCTTTTTCTTCAATTACATGTTCTACACCCACTTTACAAATTAAATTCAAGATATTTAAACATTAAAATTGGTCTAATAAGTCAATTTTCTTATTTCTTCAATATGCTTATATGATTAAATACACAATATACTACACATAACACATTCTAAAGCCTAGCTGCCTAAGCACTCAATTAATATAACTCATATCAGAAAAGTAAGCCATTACATAGAAAAAGTTTCGGTAGTTCATTGTTACTGCTCTATAGACAAACTCAAGACAATGCTTCAACCACCCCGAGAATTTGGACCTCAGCTTCCACCAAGCAACTATCCTTCACCAGAAAATCCTGGTATTGACTGGTGAAGTAACTGAGTGGAATCAATCTTGATCCACCACGTTCATGGTTTGAGGAACTAAACCAGTAATTAGCTACAAGTAGAGAAAAGGAGAACTTAGGTTATTGGATTGAATTAAATGTTTTTGTATGTCAAATATTAATTAAACTATCAATTTGTGTCCCTGGCATCAGGGAAATTTCATACAATTTTAAAGATGAACTAAACTCTACCTTTTCCAAAGTGATGCTTGGCTTGCTTTTGGTCAAGTATACGTAATATTATCTGTGCATATATTTTTGAAACGGGAGAAAGTGTTGATGGGTTAGATAAGGCTAAATATAAAGAAAAATGACTGCCAAATCCAGGGCCGTTTCCTTTGGGATATAGTTTTATCTTCCTGCAAGAAAAACCATTATGACCAATGTAAGTAAATTGCAAAGCAAAATTTCAGATACACTTTGGAAGCATATATTAGCAATAAAGCAAGGTGATTGTTGTACTACTCAGTTTCCAGCATTGAATGTTTTAGAGTCATAGCATTCTAAGTCCAATTTTGAAAAGTTGTTAATCTCCCAAACATGCTTGTAGGTCAACATCATAAATAAAAGAAATTCAGCAACATAATCTTCATATCCATAAATATTTATTTTGGAATCACCATCCAATAAAAGTTTGACAACTTCACAAAGTACTTTCTTTTCAAAAGATTATTTTGTGCCAGGAGATTTACACTCAGTACACAGAGCCAATAAAAAGGGAAATTTTCACATGCAAACCAACCAGAATATAGAAAATTGATATCGATGTGATAGATAATAATTAATAACCTGAAATTCATGGAATTGACCCCTTAAAGCGCAAAATGAGGCTGGATTTTCCGGCACCCATATCCCCCAGCAGAACCTGAAAGAAAAAAACTGTTACAAGATTCTCACAATTCAACAAAATAATTATTAATAAAGGGGATTGAGAGTATGAAATTACCTAGAAGGAAGAAAATCATATGATTGATATATCTTTATGACTAAAATCAAGATTATCTTGAGACTCTTCTCCCATTGGTTGATTATCTAAGATGCATGTATCAATTGTTGTTCCAGGTATATCATCCCTAATCCAATTAACATCATCTTCAACACTTGTAGATTGATAAAGCATAAAACTTGTTATTTGAGGACCATCCTTGAACTTTTTCATGTCATCATTATCTAAGTCACTGTATATATGAAACAAATCCCTTGGAATGGTGTTGGTAACAACATGCCAAGTATCACTTGGATCTTCTGTGTAATAAACTTGTCTCACTTGAGTTGCAAACACGAATGGATCATTTTCATAAATTGGCTTTCTAAAATTTATAAGTATTAACCCAAAGTTGTATTTTTTTACTTTGAAATCAATCGCACTTAAATAGCACATATTTAGAATTCCCATGATAATCTAACTCAAGTATAGCTTTTAAAACTCCATAATAAGTGACATTTTTCACTTCTGGATCCTTGTCTTTCTCATTTCTAAACTTGACAGTGGATGAAATAACCATAACTCCAATATTTTGTGTTTTTCTCTCACAATCTTCAGTTATAAACTTATAACCATTTATCATATAAGCAGAAAATCTTCTTGCAGCAACATTTGGCCCTCTAGACAACCACTTCAACTCTTTACTAACAAATGAATTCCTAGCAAAATCTTCAAACCATTCAGTAAAGGTAAGACAATGGTCTTTTGTCTTATCCCATTTATCTCCAAGGCTAGTATGAGCATCACTAAAAACAATCTCCTCGTGTTGTCTACATAAATGTGAAAAGTATCAAATTTAAGTATGATAATATTAAAAAATAAAGAGGCATATATGATTAATTACTTGATATATGGAGCGATGATAATACAATTGAACAATACATAACGATGAGATTGCTCCCACATAAGAGGATCCAGACTTATCATCACCCCATTTCGTATTGGACCGTCAAGATTCTTTGTTGGATTATTGAATTTTGTTTGGACATCGTCATTCAAGTATCTTGAACAAAATGTCAAACATTCGTCTGCTAAATACCCTTCTGCAATAGATCCCTCAGGACAACTTTTATTACAGACGTAATTCTTCAATTTGAGTAAGAACCTATAGATATTAGTAATAAAGTTTTAGAAGGATAAATATCACCAAATAAAGAGTATAGGAATTGATATCGGTTTCAAAATAAATCACCTCTCAATTGGGTACATCCAACGGTATTGGACAGGTCTACCAAGTCTTGCTTCATATGCTAGATGCATAGACAAATGGATCATTAGCACAAAGAATGATGGTGGAAATATTCTTTATAATTCACAAAGAATTTGTGCAATTTCGATATCTAATTGTTCAAAAACATCAATTCTGATAACTTTAGAGCATAAAGTCTTGAAGTATGAACTAAACTTGAGTAGAACTCTCACAACTTCTTTTGGTAAGGCTCTTCGAATTACTATTTTAAGCAAGTCTTGCATCAAAATATGGTAGTCGTGACTCTTAAGACCAAAAAGTTTGTGGTGTTCCAGTTGAACACACCTAGAAATATTGGAGCCATACCCTTTAGGAAGCTTCACATTTTTCAAAACACAACAAAAGACACTTTTTTCCTTTGAAGACATTGTGAAACGTGTTGGTGGCAAAAATATCTTATTTAGTCCTATATTTTTTGGATGAAGTTCATGTCGTATCTCCATATCTACCAAGTCAAGCCTTGCTTTGAGATGATCTTTTGATTTTCCTTCTAAATTCAATAATGTTCCAACAATATTTTCACAAATATTCTTTTCAATGTGCATTACATCCAAGTTGTGACGAAGCAAATTAGTACTCCAATATGGTAACTCAAAAAATATGCTTTTCTTAGTCCAGAGATCATCATCATTTCTTCTCCTCTTTATAGTCTTCCCAAACGAATTCTCCCTATTGCCTAATTTTTCTAATATATCAGGCCCTAATAGTGGCACAGGAACTGTTCTTAGCTCTGTCATACCGTCAAAACTCTTCTTGTCCTTTCGCCACTGATGCTTTGATGCTAAAAATTCTCGATGTCCCATGTAACACATTTTTTTACTATGTTTCAAGAATCTAGAGCATGTGTCATAATTACAAATAGGACATGCCAATTTTCTACTTGTATGCCAACCAGATAACATAGAGTAACTAGGCAAATCGCTTATAGTCCAAAGTAAGGCAGCATGTACACGAAATAACTTCCCACTAGAAGCATCATATGTCTCAAAGTCATTCTCCCATAACTCCTTTAACTCATCGATTAAAGGTTGTAAATATATGTCAATATTTCTATTAGGAGAAGAAGGACTGGGAATAAGCAAAGACAACATCATAGAATGTTGTTTCATGCAATCCCATGGAAGCAAGTTATATATCGTCAGAACCATTGGCCAAATACTGTATCTAATACTCATTGTTTTATATGAGTTAAAACCATCACTTGCTAAACCCATCCTCACATTTCGAGGCTCCAATGCAAAATATGAATGTAACGAATCAAAAGTTTTTCAAGCTGGTGAGTCTGCCGAATGCCTTAGTTTTCCATCATTTTTACGACCTTTATTGTGCCACGTCATCAAATCGGCGGTTTTCGAAAATATATATAGTTTCTTGATCCTCGGTTTCAAAGGGAAATACCTCAAAATCTTTGCGGAATTGGTCGAGAAGTTACCTTGCAAGAAAATTTTCTTTTAGCACTTTGGACCTTTTTCATTTTATACTTAGAAACACCACACTTTGGACAAGTAGTGTATTCCTTAAACTTCTTCCAGTATAAGATATAGTCATTTGGACAAGTGTCAATTTTTTCATAATTGAAATCTAAGTCCTTGATGATGTACTTGCATTCTTCATATGTTGATGGTAGACACAAGCCTTTAGGAAGTAATTCATTGAGTAATTGTAGTAACATATTAAATGATACGTTGCTCCAACCATGAAGGTTCTTTATGTGGAGCAAACAAATAATAGTTGATAACTTTTTAAAATCTTTATAGCTCGGATATAATTCTTGATGAGCATCACGGATCAACTTGTAAAACTTCTTAGTTTCTTCATCAGGCTCTTCTTCATTTTCATCCTCATCCAATGCGTAATCAAATTGACTCGTTTCAAATTTCCTCGACATCATGAAGGTCTCTTCCAACAATTTATCCAAGTTATCTTGTATTTCAGATCCATCCTTCTCAGCATATTTTGAAGATCTACATTCTCCGTGAAATATCCACTTATTGTATCCCTTATCAAACCCGTCACAAACTAAATGCTCGTAAACATCCTCTCAATTTTTCCAAGAACAATTATTGCAATTCTTACAAGGGCATAGAATCTAAGTTCCTTCAACTACATTATGAAATGTAAAATCAAGAAACTCATCTAACCCATCTAAGTACTTCTTAGAAGTTCACAGTGTGAGCATCCAACTCTTATCCATGACTAACTAATATTATAAAATTTAAAATGTCTGCAAAATGAGAAGAAAAAAAACTAAAATAAGGAGCATTTTACTAAACTATTGTTGCAGAACAAGGCATTATAATTTGCATAACACTATAACAATTATAGAAGGTATGTAAGATAAACTCTCAAGACTAAATATAGGAGAAGTATCTCTCCAAACTTTCTACCAAACAATTAGAAAAAGAGATCAAAGAATTCTTGACAATAATGCATAAAATCAAGTACAACATATAATCTAACACATGCATTCACTTATTAAGATATAGATAAGAAAATCCTACTTGTTTTGAAGCTCAAACAATTGCTGAAATAGGGATTGACGATAGCGGCAACAAGCAAAATTTGGAGAGCAGTCCAACAAAATGTGGTTGTGGTTGAGAATCAACTATTATTGCTAGGTACATTAGATTTTTCTGTAGCCTTGCTTGGTTCCTGAATTATTATAAACCAGAATCATAGGATTGATAAAGATTCTTAATCATGTAGAATACCTAGAGACTAGAAAGTGAGAGAAAGCATTCAAGAAAAACCTAAACAGAATCCAGAACTAATTAACCAATATTGTAGTAAATAAGAGCTTTTAGCTTCAGTTCCTCCTCATTTTTTTAATTATTTTGAATTTACACAATTAGCAGACTCTCAATTTAGAAAAACCATGATACCCTTGTTTTGAACCAAATGAATTACAACAACCACTTAATTTGATAAAAAAAAATAAAATGAGCACACTACTATTTAGAAATTAAAAATTAACCAAAGAAGATACATCTGCTGTATATTTAAAAGGAGCCCACACACCCATTAAAAAAAACTGCAAACGATAAATAAAAATAAATGAGAATATATAAGTTGCTTGTTGCATGTACACAATTCATATTCTACAAATCATCTATGCATTCATTCAGATAAAATCACAGGAAAGGAAAATTTATATGAACACATCAATCTATAAACCTAGGCATCAGAAAATAAAGACTATAAATGTAAAATATGTTCGGATTTCAGGCCATACCCACTTCGAGTTCTAGTAGTGCACTGCTGGGCCATATATTTGATCCACAATATGATGGATACCTACAGAAAACACAAATCTAAGGAAATGTGTATGATCATAGGATACAGAATTGCCAATGCTTCTATTTTTAACTTGGCATCTATGAGTGTAGCTATAGATAGGCATCAACCTAAACTGAATTACAAGTTATAAGGAAAAAAGAGCTTATTGACTGAGGTATAAATTATCTAAAAGTGAGAATGTCGTATATCTAAACAATGAACTATTCCCTTATATCCCATGAACAAAAGTTACATATGAATCATTATCCATGAACAAAAGAGATATCTAATGAACAAAAGTTACATATGAACAAAAGAGATATTAATTAGAAAAATAAAATTAAATTTATTTTAAATATTTAAAATAAAACTAAGTCAAATTAAATATTTAAAAGTTACATATGAATCATCATCCATGAATAAAAGAGATATCTAATGTTGTGATAATTTAAATTAATTAACAAGATCTTAGGGATATCTATAACGCTCAATATATATGTTGCAATTTGAGTCAAAGATCCTAAAGATACTAGGCTGATTTGTTTTAACTTTTAAGTTAGTATAAATCAGAGTTATCAACAATAAAAATATTTAAATTAGATTAGTTCAGGTTTTTGTTTTTAAAATAAGAAAATTTTGCCAATATATACACACTTGATAATTAAAAGTTATATTTTAAAAACAAATTTTTAAAAAATAAAAAATTTACCCGACCAAATCTTAAGTAAAACTTATTATTATTATAATTGAAGAATTATGAAACGAAATAAGCTTCATACTCCACTTACTTTCACAGCACTCACAATTCCATAGTACGAAAATAACTTATACGACAAAAATGTCTGGAAGAAGCCAAAAGCAAAATTGTATCCCAACGCAAATTTATATCTTCTCAAAGAGAATCCATCGAAGAACTTATATCAAATAGATGAAAGATCTACCAGGCTTCCCAATTTCAAGTTTCTCTTTCCCATGACTCCAAGTAAAATTGTACCTAATAATTCATGGTGGATAGATGAAGAACAAGTCATTTGTTGCTTTAAAAGTTTCATGTACAGAGCAGTGGAGTAGTGCAAAAATATAACAATATATTCGAGGTCATAGAATGAAGCAGAATATGTATGTGAAGTGAAAATTTATTAGTAAGAATTAAGAAGTCTTAACTACTGAGTAACTTACCTACTATGAGGATCCTCAAAGTCCTCTTTCACTTCTTTAGGAAGATTGGCTAATCTGACAAAAGGAGATGAAAATGTTAGCAAACTAACTTGCTTCTAATTACCACCTTTGATGTATTGAATCTATACTAAGGAGACCGTTTTCCGTATGATAGCTATGAACCAACAAAATATCCTTTCAGTTTTGAAGATACAATACAACATACTTTGGATTAAAGGAGCAATTAAACTCATTTATACCTAAATTCAAAACCTAAAGTTCAAATAAACAACAAAGTTAAATTCAAAACCTAACTATTAAATAACCAATTAAAAACCTAAATTAACTAATAACTATACATAAAATTAAGTATAGATTAATTATCAAGTAAAGATTAAAGAGGATTGAAGGATCAAAAAAATAACTGAACAAGAGAACTGGAACTCACCAAGCCATAGTATGAGCAAAAGATGGAACTGACGAGAAGAGGATGACGCAATGACAGTGCAGGCCACGAGAGGATGAACCAGAGGCAAGAAATTACATATGCATGATTCAGATCTGGATCAAAATCAGTAAGAGATGAGAAATTGAAGAACTGAGAAATTTGTTACTTAACTTTTCTTTTAGATTGCGAAGTGATTCTTCCGCAAGTTTTTTATTCTTTTATGAACAATGTATTCGGAAGTATTTTAATCGTGCTCTTGAGTTCAGTGAGCTTTGTCTTGGGTTTGAGATATTCTCTTCTATAAATCTCATACTTCTTCGACTCAACTTGAATTTGTTTCAAACTAATGCGTTGATTTTCTTCTTATTGATCCTATTAAATTTCTTTGATCTAAGGGTTATCTTTGAAGTTGTCAATTGATTTATTTCTAGCATACTTCATTGTTAAGCATCTTTGTTTACTTGGAATTGGATACATTTTCTCAGATCTATGAGTATTATCCTTGACATTGTCTCTCCTTTCTAGAACATTGTATCCTTCTGGGTAGACTCGAGAATTATTTTGATGTCATGTGCGATCTGTAGGCGTAGTAATACGATGCGTTAGTTCTTTAAGACGCGATATCTGTATATAGAAGGTGAAGCGGTAGGTGTACGACGTTATGAGCTTGTGGCTGTTAGGCTTATGATCAGCTATGAGGCTATAAAGTGATTGGTGGAGTTGGGAAGTTGAAGTTCTGAAATGGGTACGAGGTCTATGAGCGAACGTTATGTCCGCCGTATAATACTAGCATGCTTTGTAGCCTTTAACAGCTTCGTTTTGTGAAAGCCTACCTTGATTTACACCCTATTTTGTTTCCTCAAGTTTTTGTAAAGTCTTGAGATTATGTGACCTTTTGCATCGAGCCTAGCTGGTATCTTCTGCCTTACACTATGCCTTACCCCTATATTTAAATCTTATGGATATTCGGTAATTGAGCATTTATACATAAATGCTAAGACTTCTTACTTTTCTAAAAGTATTTAAAAGTACTAAGACTATGTACGATCTTATGTATTACCTTAATTTTCAAGGACAAAAATTTTTGTAAGGTGGGTAGAATGTAAGACCCAGAACTTTTGAAAAGTCTTATTATGATCAAGTCTCAAATCATATAATTATTTGAGTCTTAATTTCAGAAATTATTTTATTAAAGATAATTAAAGCAAGTTTTGATTTATTGAATTTGGAATAAGTTAGATTATTATCCAATTTTACAATTATTAGATTATTTTCTATATTTAAACTATAAAGTTGATAGTTATGAAACAATAAGGATTTTATATGACTTGGACTAAATAATTAATATTTTAAAATATTGATACTGCTGTTTTGGAAAAATAAATGATTTAATTATATTATTTCTAATTATTTGATTTGGACATTTTATTAAAAATAATTTATAAAATTGATGAGCAAATAGTATTTTCTATATACAATTAGTGTTGGATTTAATTTGGGTTTTAGTTATTATATTATTTCTAATTTTATTTGAAATTATCAAATTACCCCTAACCCTAATTTTCAAAATAATGAAACCCTAACCCAGTGACCCATTACCCGACCTGGTTCCCTTCCACCTACACTCAGCTCCCAAACCCAGCCGCAACACACAGCAGCAATAGTTGCAAAAAGAAAGGAACGAAGAAGGGAAGGGATAGGGGGAGAAGGGGGAAGCAAGGAAGGGAGATCCGAGAGGGGAGGAGGGCGACGCAGCCGTCGAGCCCGTCACCGTGCCGATCGTCTTCCTCGCTGCCAGCGCCGTCGTTGTCACCATCGATGGAGGAAAGAAGGGAGAGCGCTCGCGAGGAGCTGCTGCAGAAGCAACCGCTATGCATCCTCGTGCCGTCGCTGGAGATCTGGCCGTCGTCGCCGATCATCCTTGCGCCGCGTCAGAGACAGAACTGCGAACTGAAGGGAGCGCGACCCATAGCCACAGACGAAGAAGAAAGAACGCGCTCGGGAGGGTGAAGCCACCACTGCCGTGAATGGGGGTCGTTGCCATCGCCCTGTACGGCGCCGCCGGAGGGCCAGAACGCGATGGAGGAGAAGTCTACCTTTGCCACTGCCTTTCATTGCCACCTACCTCCGCCACTGCTGGTCTGCTGTTCTGCGGTGCTTAGCTGAAGCTTCTGCACTGTTGCCGGAGGTCTGTAGTTGCCGGAACACACCGCTGCTGTTGCAGCCGGAGGAGGAGGAAACTTTGCCGCTGTTCTGGTCACCAGGAGCAGTGTCGTGGCCACCGGAACCACCGCCGGGGATGCCGCTAATTGGCTCGGTCACTTCTTCTTAGTCGTGGTAAGGGTCTTGTGATTAGTTTTGGTCCATTTTGAATTCCGAGAATACTATAGTCACTGCATGTTGGTTTCAGTTGTCGTGGTCGGAATTCGTCGCCGCTGTCACTTGAGGTGGCTATCGGGCCGCCGCCGAACTGGCTCGGAGAACGCCGCTGTTTTGATTCAAGCGTTCTTTCTTAGTTTCAGTAAGTATTTATGTTTCGAAAGCCCTGCATTAGTGTTCTATTCCGTGTAATAAAGTGCTTACGATGTTGATGGTTCTAGGAGTTAGAATCTGATTTGCTTGTGCCGCTTGTAGCTATTTCTGCTTTTGAGAGAGCAAGCAGAGCCAAAGTTTTGATTGCCAATTATTTCGGGTTGAGACAAAAAGAAATTTATGAGGAGTTTGGACTATGGTTTTGCATTTTGAGGTAGGGGCAAATTCCGAAAACTATATTTTATATATTAGAATTATTACATATAGATATTGATGTGAGGTAATGTGAAAAATAGAATACACTTTTGGACTCAGCCTGGTTAACTTTAATTGATTTGATTTTGATAAATGAATTGTTGAACCATTTCTTTAAAGCTTTGGAAATGATTTTTATCGGCTGATAATGAATTGATTTTGAAACAGTTTCCTTGAAATATGAAAATGAGGTGACTGTTGGATTTAGCTTGCTTTTGAACTGATTTTTGGATCTGGACTGTTGAAAAGGATTGTGGAACAGTTTAGTTGGGACCCAAACCAGGTGGCAAAGTCCAAGTTTTAGGGGAAGTTTTGCCAAAATTCCGGTAGAATCTGGGACTTTATTGAAATGTTGTCTAGAAAAATTATGAGTTAAAAACTTCTACCATTTTATTTGAATTATCAAGAAAAGGATGATTCATGTTTTTAAAATGAATTATTAAAGAGGAAATTGTGATTTAGTCTTGTTTCTTAAGAAAAGCATTGTATCTCTTTGGGAAAAAGTTATTTAGATGAAACTTATGTTTTAAAGCTGTTTCAAATGTAAAAAGGGCTAAGTTTTTGGATTTGACTGGAGGGTTTCAATTAGAGGAGTTTCAGTGACTTTGAAAGAACTTGAACGTCTATTGACAAGTTTCATTTTAAAACGTTTTGGGAAAAGTTTTAAGTACTCCTTGAATTTTGAATTTTTGCAAGAGAAACAATTTTTAGCAGTTTGAAGTGCTTTAGAATTTATCATGGGGTTGAAGCTGGTTTTGCTTAAGTAAAGGAAACAGCTTTGAAAGGAGTAATTGATTACATGACTCAGTTTGGCTTAGATCCTATTTTATTACTCAAATCAGGAAGCCAATGTTTTAATGATTTTAAGTGAATTTGACGAAATGAGTTATGTTATTCTCCCCTAAAGACTTGAGACTCTGCCGAGAAAATTTTGTTATAAAATCCTGTTGTTGGATGGATGATTGTGAATATTTCAAAATGAATCCTTAACTTGCCATGGTTGTGGAAGTTTTGGAAAGAGAATGCCAAGAGTGGCTTTGTTTTAAAAAGGGAACTTACTTTGAGTAAAAGTGGCTTTAAAAAGGGAACTTACTTTGAGTAAAAGTGGCTTATGAGCCTGAGATGATTTGAGAAATGAGATCTTTAAAGCCAAGACTGAAAAGAGTTGAAATTCGATTTCAAAGTGAAATGATTGAGAAAAAGTGATTTATGGCTTAAATGCCGATTTTATGAATTTGATGATGTTGAATGGTGGAAGTGCTATTTTGTTATGAGTCGGAATGGCCGTGTATGATAATGAATCATGGCTGATTGCAAAATAAGTTATGAGCCGGATGGCTGACTATGAATTATGAATTTAAGCCGGATGGCTGAGATGAATGTTGATTCATGGCTGAGAATGAATGTATATATGCTGAAATATTGATAATTGTGAATTTGCACTTCCACTATCTGAGGCATGAGTTTCCCTGGAAGAAAGCAGTGGCTAGCCACCATGTGCTCCAGGTGGAGACTCGATACTCTGCTGACCCTATGTCGTAAGTGTGGCCGGGCACTTGGATGAGCTCGCCCCCGTGAATATACACCAGTGAGGGTGTTGGATATGGATTATGATTATGATCATGATGATGATCGAGAAATAACTCGAGTTGGGATGCACAATAGAGGGACAGTCCAATGGTTAGCTACCAGGACTTGTCGGGTTGGCTATATAATCGACAGATGATATCATCAGCCACTAGGACAGGCATGCATCATATGCATTTATATGACATTGTTTGGGTGTGCATATTGTACTTGGTTTGTCTTTGTGATTTCTTGTGATTAACTGCTAATTGTTCTACTTGCTGTAATTGTTTGTTTGTGCTTGAACCTTCCTACTTGTGTTTGCGACTGAAACTCTGTTGGATTGTGGTGGATTGGCTGCTGTTGGATTGTTTGGGCCTAGGGCCGCAGTTGAAATGAGATGGACCAATGGTTGGTTTCGTTTTTGTGTTTTTGGTTTGGAAAAGTATGAAACGCTAATTTGGTTCAGCATAGATAAACCCTTTTGAAAGGCTTTTGAGTTTTTCATAATTGAACAGTCCCTCTTTCAGAAAAGATTTCAGACTTTACTTTTATTGTAAACCGTTATTTTTGAAAAAAGAGGCATAAGACGGTTATTAATCACTGGTACGGTTTACCTTCACGTATCATATTACAGTAATTCCCAAAAACCATCTACTGAGAACCCTTTCGAGGATGATGTTCTCACCCCCTTTACAATTTTTCCCTTTCAGGATATGGACGCAGAAGTCACGAAGAGCTTATCTAGTTGACGTTGTGATGTTTTGTATTGCTTTAGTTATTGCTTATTGTTCCCTTGCCTTTATCTATATGTATTCTGTAAGAGGGATAGGAATTGTATTGGCTAATGCTGGTAAAGTTATTTATGTATATATATGTATGTACTCTTTGAGAGTTTTTGTAAGTTGTATTGTATGTATGGATGTACGTTACATAATAAAAGTACTTTGGAGCGGTGTTGCGGTTTAAAGTTTTAAATAGGCTCATATTTTAGTATTAAATAGTATAAGAGTCGTCATAATGTCCAAGCTATCAGAGTCGCGCAGCCGGAAGCGTGAGCTTTGGTAGTTAGGGTGTTACAATCACCAATGTCCTCCATGGCAAATTGGGACAAATAGTTGAAGTTTGAAAAAATAGGACAATATTTTAGTCTAAATGACACCGAATGAAAGAATTATTTAAGAAGTTTTTGAAATGAAAACTTACAAATAGATGGATGCTAACTTTTTTTGTCAAGAAAAGATAG
>NC_029791.2:108467839-108469495 GCF_000816755.2 Arachis ipaensis
AAATGGTTAATCAAATTTGAACTGATATAAATTAATATTATTTTTTTTTATAAAAAATGACTATAATACCTTTATTATAGAAAATGATTAAAATACTCTTATTATATATATATATATATATTAATTTTAAAAATTCTAAATCCTAATCCTACGATAGAAAAATAAAGGACTAAAATTTAGGATTCTCAAAATTAATATATATAATAGAAGTTGTTCCGTCCGTTGGCTATACTTCAGCTCAGGTCAAACTATAAATCGGAATCTAGTTAAAACTAAATACACACGTGCTATATCAGGAGTACGTGGAGAGTACGTGTTTTGCTCTCCTAACGGACTTATCCCATAAAATCAAGTAACTATGTGCCAACCCAAATGGGCACAGGAATCTCTCTAAAGAAGCTCACTAAAGAGCAGTTATCACATAATTAGGCCCACTAAGTAACTGCATGTAGCACAGCAATTCTATAAATATCACTTTTGACATGAAGGAGGTATATTATTCACTCTGAATATCATCTCTATTATTCACACTCTTACTAACTTGAGCGTTGGAGTCCCTTTGCAGGTGTCCAACGCCGCCATCCTTACAAGAAGACGATGTTCCTTCCTCTCACTCCCAAGGAAAGCAAGTTCAAGCACTAATAGAACAGGCTATACCTCGGAGTCTATTTTCACACAGGAACATTTGGCACCCACCGTGGGGCAGAAATTAAATAACCCCACGACAACCTTTTGTTATTATTTTTGCAGGTCCACGGCTGATGATGTTGTTCCCCCACTTACTCATGATGAACTGGTGGCAATGAACATCACTCTCCAAGTGGAGGCAAAGAAAATGGCCAATCTTCTGACTGACGGGAGCAAAAACGAGAGAAATAAGAAAGGGGCTGAATAAACTAATTTATGCTCCACCGAAATTCATAAATTTGGAATTATATTCGAGTTCTTAACCAAATTTAACAATCTTTTACAATTTATTAACTTATCATTTATTCTATCTTTTCGGTGATAGTGAATTTTTTTATGTTCATTTTAAATTCACGTATTACTCGTGAATAAGTATTCGCTTTATTCCTTATTTTACATTGCTTTGCTCTAATAATAATATTTATTATTATGCCGAATTCTTCTTTTTTCTTCTTATGTTGCTGACTATAAAAATTTTAAGCGACTTACCATGGTAATGACACTTTTTTTTATTGATTTTTAGCAAAACAGCATAATACATAATTACTTATTCCTATTGACACGTTAATAAGCTACATTTTTTCTTATTCTTTTTCAATTGTTTTCATATATTATTGAAAACTTCTCTATTTGTTGTTTATAATATTATTATTAGCAATTACTGCTTCAACTAATTACTCAATGTTCATGCTGTCTTATTCATATTTTTTCCAATTATTCGGAATGACGGAGCTTAATTTTAACATTAGCCAATAATTTCAGAATAGGGATAAGTACTTTTTTCGTCCCCAAGGTTTGGGGTCGAAATCAAAATCGTCCCTGACTTTTTTTTCTTATTAAAATCATCCTCAACGTTACAAAACGCTATAAAATCGTCCTTTTTTACTTCAATTTTATTTTTTTTACCAAATTACCCTTTATTATTAAAAAATTAAAAAATAAAATAAATATAAAATAAATAAATAAATA
>NC_029791.2:108469534-108476482 GCF_000816755.2 Arachis ipaensis
CCGCCCTGCCCTGCTGCTTTGCCGTCCTGCCGCACCACACCGCACCGCCGCCCTACCGTCTTGCCGCACCGCACCGCACCACCGCACAAACATCTTCTTCTTCCTCTTCTTCTTCTTCTTCTTCTTTTCCATACCGTCGCACCACCGCACCACCGTCCTGCCGCACCGTATCGCACCGCATCACCGCTTCTTCTTCTTCTTTTTTTTCTTCTTCTTCTGTGAACTGGATTTTTGATGAAATCTGTTGTTGTTGATGAAATTTGTTATTGCTGAAATTTGAATTTCTGAATTTTGAAAAAATTTGTTGTTGATGAAATCTGTTGATGATGATGATGATGACCATGAAGAGAGGGGCATGAGGAAGGGGGTGGGGGTTACGGAGTCTGGTGTTATTACTGTTGTTTGGTGGTCTTGGTGTTGGTGTTGGTTGGTGTTGGTGGTGGTGTTTGTGTTGGTGGTGGTGGTGGTGGTGGTAGTGGTGGTGTTGGTGTTGAATTGTTGATGGTGGTTGTGGTGGTAATGTTGGTGGCAGTGGAGGTGGTGGGGTAAGGAAGGTGAAGAGGAGAATGATGATGATGAGGATATTTTAGTCCAAAAATTCGGGAAAAGATGATTTTAAAGCGTTTTTGAATGTTGAGAATGATTTTAATAAGAAAAAAAGGTCGGGAACGATTTTGATTTCGACCCCAAACCTTGGGGACGAAAAAAGTACTTATCCATTTCAGAATATGTATTTAACAAAATTTATTCTTAATGTATTGGCGATTGGAACAGGACATGTTTAATGTGTCTTCAATTTTTCACCTTCAACTTATGAGAATGGACCTCGATCGTACGCGAGCAAATTTCACCTTCTCCTCCAACTCAAACCGAGTTATAACTTATGAACCTTACCTATAAGTCACCGTTGACATTTCTACTTCGGTAAAATTATGTATATGTATAATCTAATTTGCTCATATAAATCTTTTATGTCAACTTTCAATACATCATAGCTTCCTACGAGGCATCTACTACTCTATATATTCGAATTGCTTCACATTATGTATGTATCTTATCATTTCATATATCAAAATCAATCAATCAATCCATCGGAAAACAAAATTGGCTATTAATCAATCCGAAAAAAATGACTTTTTACCAATCAAAAAATAAACTCAATTAGTAATTATCTCAATTTATTTTTCTATTTTACAATAATTTATGCATGTTTACTTTCAATCCATTTTATTTATGTTACAAATCTTTATTATTCACTCAATATTCAATAATTAATTGTTTGGGCAAGAAATTCGCCAATAAGTTGCTGTGGGTTAGAAAAATTCTCAAGACAATTGATCATTGCATCCTCGGATCATACAATCGATTCGGTCAACGAATACATATTTTTGAACTTTTCAGTCGCATCAATCAAATACTATATGTCATCTATGAAAAATTGTTCTCAAGCAGAAAAGTATCCCCCTACATAATTATATTGTTCGAACAACTCTTACCATTCAATTAGTTTTAATAAATATCGACTAACGGACTAAGTTTGGGGGCTACCACTCATTGAATAGCCATAACTATCTCACATTCTAATCTTTTTTATTCATCTTTATTTATTTGTTTATCTATTTCATCTGTTCGATCGTTTACAATCTTTCAATATCACTTTTTCACTACCAATTTTTTTTTTCATTTTTCGGAAGCTCAACCTGTTTAATTGAAAATTTTCACAGATCAAGCTTGGAGGCTATGTTCCGTCCATTGGCTATACTTCGGCTCAGGTCAAACTATAAATCGGAATCTAGTTAAAACTAAATACACACATGCTATATCAGGAGTATGTGGAGAGTACGTGTTTTGCTCTCCTAACGGACTTATCCCATAAAATCAAGTAACTACGTGCTAACCCAAATGGGCACAGGAATCTCTCCGCAAATCTCTCTAAAGAAGCTCACTAAAGAGCAGTTATCACATAATTAGGCCCACTAAGTAACCGCCTATAACACAGCAATTCTATAAATATATCCACTCCTGATATGAAAGAGGTACGTTATTCACTTTGAATATGATCTCTATTACTCACACTCTTACTAACTTCAGCGTTGGAGTCCCTTTGTAGGTGCCCAACGCTGCCGTCCTTACAAGAAGACGATGTTCCTTCCTCTCACTCCCAAGGAAAGCAAGTTCAAGCACTAAGGCTACGTTTGTTTTCAAAGACACATGACATTGAGATAGAGACAATAGAGACACTAAGAATTATTGTTTGTCTATTGTGTTTGGATACGATGTACAAAACACTAATGTAATGTCCAGTATTATGTTTGGATACACATGGACAAGACTAAAATATTATATGAAATGACTAAAATAACCATATGATTCCAAATTTTCTATATCAAGTACAAACTAATTTAATAGAGAATGAGAGTACGTAGGAATACAGACGAAACTTGAAAAAATGTTTGAAGAGACCAAAAATTTTAATAAAAAAATATATAATAGTATTTATATTAAAATAAAAATTATAAATATATTTATTTTTTTTTAAATTCATTATTAATATGTAGGAATACATATGGTTAAGATTAATAAAAAAATAGATCTGAGTTTGATTAATAAAAAATTTTGTTTAGGTTAATAAGCCAAATTAATTTTAAATAAAAAATCAGTTTTAAAAAAGAATCTGTTTTTACATGAAAAAAATAATTTTTGCACATAAAAATTTATTTTTATTTAGAAAAATATTTTTTTATCTAAAAAATGATTTATTTTTAAATTATATAAAATCAATTACAACTTATAAATTATTTTTTAGCATTTTAAAAGATCAATTTTACCTCTAATAATATTTATCTTTCAAAAGTTTCAAGACTAATTATAGGAAAAATAAGAAGAGATAATAGTGGAATAATAAAAAATATCTATGGACAAAAAGGAAAACAAAATTTATAAAAAAGTCCGTGTCCACTCTTCCAAATCTCGTGTCTATCATTGTCCTTCGTAAAAAAAGTAGACACAAAAATATAAAAAACTGTCTCGAAGACAATGTGTTCCATGTCCATGTCTCTACTTCCAAACACATTTTAAATATGTATTGTCCATGTCTCTGTGTCCTGTTTCCGAAAACAAACTCTACCTAACATAACAGGCTATACCTCGGAATCTATTTTCAGACACGAACAGAAGTATTTTAGTCATTTTCTATAATAGGGTATTGTAGTCATTTTCTATAAAAAATAATATTAATTTAGACTCGTTCAAGATTTGATTCACCATTTTTCGGTCAAATCAATTTGTCTAGTCTAATTTTGACAAAAATAACACGATTTAATCAATTATATGTGTTAAATTTTAATTATTAAAAAACATCTTTATAAAAAGGCGTTTTCAGCATCTTTATCTAAGTAGGCTCCCAAAAAATTTTATATATAACATAATTAATAATTTTTTGTTACCAAATATTTTCGGCGTGAATGTTTATTATTGTGTATTTATTGTAGTAGATTACAGGCGACAGCTACAAAATCTGGTCACCATGTGGTATCTATGCTATAAAAAGCTTAAAAATTCTTCAGTCAATACTCCTAACAAAATCCTTTGATTTAACCAATTCTATGGTGATTTCATTTTAATTTAGTTAATGCTTATGTGCTATACTTATTCACAGTGCTTGGAGGAAGATTCGGTTGATGGGACATAGTTTTCAGATGAAGATGTGATTGTTCACCATTTGCCTATGCAAGAGAGGAAGAAAAACTGAAAGGAAAATAAATGGTATGACCATGAACCCTCAACAACATTGAATGCGTGTTCCTATGAGGGAAGTCTCCTTAAAAACAACGCTTGCTATGGCGAAGAAAAAGAAACCCAGCAAATATAAAGAGAGGACATCAGCGATACTCTTTTCCAGTTTTGTGTCTCATTCAAGTAATGTTTACTCTGTACGGAAGGGAGAAGCTTCTCTTAATTCCCAAACACATTTTTATTCCGTAATCAATTTGGCTATTCCTGAACTGTGCATGTAATAAATTATTGACTAGAATCAAACTTTAAGAACATTTACATAGAAAAGTATAATGTTTTTTTTTTTAAAAAAAATTGTTAGTTGATTTTTATCATCAACCGACGCTATTTTTACTGACTTTATTACCACATTAATGAGATACATTCTCTGCCGTTCCATGGATCACGGTACAAGGATATGTACCCTACTACCCTGTAAAGTAAAAGGTATACCCTCAATATTTTAAATTCAAGTTAGAATAGCAGTCTACATAGACATATCAATGATGATGAGTTAATGATGGCATGACGAAGAAAACAGAGAAGCTTAGATGAGGGTCCCAATCCGAAACCTGAAAATGCTAGCAAACCATCCACGACAAGTCCATAACCAGCAATGTGAACCCTACCCACATGTACCACCCTTCATATATTCTTGACTTTGCCTCCCAAACCCTGCACCCCATCCAGCTACTCTTTCTTTTTTCTCCACATTTTTTAATTGATATTTTCATTACTAGAGGGAGACCAAAAGCGTGTTTGAAACCTCATTCTCCACATTCTCCAATTATAAGCCACCTCATAGATCCCAAAATTCAAACCCAGCTCAGAGTCTCACACCCACACGCCATTTTCCATTCTCAAAAGATTAACAAAACTATGCAATCTAGATTAACAAAACCAAAAACATTACTACTCTTCTTCACAGGTCTCTTATTGCTTCCATGTTCATGTTTATGCTCTTCCACCACCAACAAAGCCAAAAACGCCACCATTATTCCCCATCAGTTCAAGGAAGCACCTCAATTCTACAACTCCCCGGACTGCCCCTCCGTCATGGACACCGACAGCGATGACACTAACACCGATACGGACACGGACACGTACATATGCTCGGAGGAAGCAGTACACGTGGCAATGACTCTAGACACAACATACATCCGAGGATCCATGGCTGCAATCCTTTCAGTCCTCCAACACTCTTCCTGCCCACAAAACATCTTCTTCCACTTCGTCTGCTCCTCCAACGCGTCACTCCTACGCGCCGCCATCTCCAACTCCTTCCCTTACCTCAAGTTCCACCTTTATCATTTCGACAACGCCACCGTCTCCGGCCTCATCTCCACCTCAATCCGCTCCGCACTTGACTGCCCTCTTAACTACGCCCGCAGCTACCTTGCCAATCTCCTTCCACTCTGCGTCCGCCGCGTCGTCTACTTGGACTCCGACCTCATACTCGTCGACGACATTGCGAAACTCGCAGCCACCCCACTAGGCCAAACGGCGGTTCTTGCAGCGCCGCAATACTGCAACGCGAATTTCACAGCATACTTCACACAAACATTCTGGTCGAATCCTTCTCTGTCGCTTACATTCGCGAACAGAGAGCCTTGCTACTTCAACACAGGGGTCATGGTGATCGATCTGGATCGGTGGCGCCATGGAGATTACACGAGGAAGATCGAGGAGTGGATGGAGGTGCAGAAGAGGACGAGGATCTACGAGCTTGGTTCTCTGCCACCGTTTCTTCTTGTTTTCGCTGGAAATATTGCTACTGTGGATCATAGGTGGAACCAGCATGGTTT
Source organism: Arachis ipaensis (assembly GCF_000816755.2). Classification (NCBI taxonomy): domain Eukaryota; kingdom Viridiplantae; phylum Streptophyta; class Magnoliopsida; order Fabales; family Fabaceae; genus Arachis; species Arachis ipaensis. The sequence continues at coordinate 108,475,114 of NC_029791.2, forward strand.
GGGTGGTGACAATTTTCGTGGTTTGTGCAGAGATCTGCACCCTGGTCCTGTGAGTTTGTTGCATTGGAGTGGCAAAGGTAAGCCATGGGTGAGGTTGGACGCTAATAGGCCTTGCCCTTTGGATGCTCTTTGGGCACCTTATGATCTGTTGCTCACTCCATTTTCTCTTGATTCTTGAAGCTAGCTATCTAACATGCTTCGATTATCATTCACGTGTTTATAAAATTTTGGATTATTCGATCTATACATATATACAGATATACATAAATACATATATAGGTACATATTATGCGATTTGAAGAAGGAGGAAGAGTGCAGAGAGGGTAACAAAGATTCAGATATGAAAGGTGAAGGTGACTAGTGATGATAGTATGATATTCATTTTCCAGCAGTGACGGATAGATAATTGATCCAATTAATAATTGTCTACTCTGTTATATTACTGTTGTTGTATCCAATAACTGTGCATATCATAATAATTCTCAAGAGCTCCTTATTTTTAAGCTGGATGCCTGAATTATACTTCTTAAAAATAATAATAAAATAAAGAAATGTGTAGACAATTATTCATATTATTTCCTGAATTTTATGCTTTCTTTTCTCGTTTAGTCGTTTTATTTTTCCATCATCGTTATTATACATGCTAGCTGTGCTGCTGATAATTGTTATATATGGCCAAGCTATGTGCAAAAGTGGCAATGACATTGCTCCTGAGACAACCATACATGGGTCGATTCCTGGCTATAGCTGAGATATGGTTTCAATACGTGGCTGTGTATATATGCATTTCAAAAGAAAAAAAAAATTCATATGTATCATAAATAAATATCAAACTTCTTTGAAATAAAGAGATTTATAAAATAAAAAAAAATAAATTTTAGTCAACTTTAAATCAAAATAATAAAATTTACATATGTATAAAAATAATAAATTTAATAATAATGAAATTCTTATTTTTTTACTTTAGTATATTATTTTGTATGCACCACCAGATCCTCAAATAATACATTACAGTAACATGGTCAATGACTATTGAACATGACTATCCATCATTTGACAACCTGTAAGATATTATTATTCTTCCAATTCATTTCATTCCCACTTGTTCTTCCTTATTCCCGTTCCCAACCTTAAAATAACCACTGTTTATATCCTTTACACAAAAAAGGCTTTAATTTTATATGTTCTTTTTTATTTGAAAATTTGCAAAAAGAAAAGGCAGTGTCGGTGGTGGAATATAATGAACGAAAACTTGGGAGGACATCAAGATATCTACCAACGCGAAGCAAGTTTACAAAGATTAAGCATGGAAGAATCCCGTAAAATGATCATAATTTATTATTTTTTATTATTATTTAATTATTAATTT
>NC_029791.2:108476668-108485072 GCF_000816755.2 Arachis ipaensis
TTATGATTTTATTAAAATACAAATACAAAAGTCAATTAACAAAAAAAAATTTAAACACAAAATAATAATATAAAAATTTATCATCAATTATCAAAATCTGCAAAAATTTGGTTGCCTATTGTGAAGTGCTCCATTGTTATTTCGCTGAACAAATTGGTCCCCAACTATTATTCTTGCCTAACATAATATATAATTAACCATTGCATAATCTTAGTTAATTTGATCAAAGTCATCAAACCAATGCTTTAATATGCTATAGAATACTATTCGAAAAATAAATTATTTTAGGCTTTCAGGTACACTACAATATTTTTGAGCTATTACAACATGTGCAATATATAACACTTAAAAAGTGTTGTCTAAAGCGATTAAAAGCATCACTTAAAATTTATTGTAAAAAAATAAGGCTAATACAACACTTTGTTAATAAGTATTATTTTTGATCAATTTAAAAAACATATAAAAAAAGTTGCTTTAATAAATTAAACAAACAACATTTATAACATTTATATATTACTCTTTATAAGAGTTGCTTTTAAATATATAATAAACTTCTGGTGAAAAGCGTTGCTTAAATTTTTTTCATCCAAATTTTAATTCCCCTTGAAACCAAAAATAGGAAAGAAAACAAGCGATAATTGATTCATCACCTCCTCACTCCTGTTAGTCTATTACTTAGAAACAGAACTCAAATCCTACTATTTTAGAATCAAAATCCTAACCCCAACCCTAGGTCAGTTTCTCAATTTGACGACATTGACTCGCGTTCTGCGTTCCTTTCTCTCGCCATTGTCCTGGAAGGTTCTTTCGAGTGGATGCGCCAGCTCCATGGAGGCTTGCTCGGGCGGCGCGTGTGAGTTTCATGGTTGATTGCGGAGGCGCGTTGGTCTCTAATCTCTCCCAGACAAACGCTTGGATGGCGTTCAGAATCAAAATCATGAATAACCCTAAATCCCTAATCCCTAATCCCATCTGTAACACAATTTTCCCAATTTCACAACACTGATGCGCGCATTCTGCGTTTCTCTCTGCTCCGCCGAGTTCTGTTTTACTCCACCGTGTTCTTCTGCTCCGCCGTGTTCTTCTCCTCGCATCGAGTTCTGCTTTGCTCCACCATGTTCTTCTGCTCGCGCCGAGGTTTGCTCTGCTCCGCTATGTTCTTTTGCTCGCACCTTGTTCTTCGTTCTCTCGCGCTGAGTTCTGCTCCACTCCTCCGTATTCTAAATTGGGAGAAGTAGCTACTTATGCAAAAATAGTGAGAAATGTGACCTTGTTTTTCTTTTCCTTAATATTTTAGGAATTTCATGTAACTCAATTAGATTACAGAAATGCTATCTGCAGATAAATGTGAGGTATGTTCCTTTTGTCTTGAAATATGTCATTTAATTTTAAGTTTAAGAAATTAGAAGAATAAACCCTCAGTTGCTGCTATTTTATAGGCAGAGTTGTTAAGCAAGAAATATGAGGAGAAGTACAAACATTGTAGCAGAAATAACATCCAAATTGATTGTTGAAGAAGCTAAATTTTGTGATATACAGGTAATTAGAAATTTGCATTATTATTTGGCAAATAGTAAAAGAATTTTAGGGAAGAATGAATTGTTATTAGCCTTGCTTAATGGAGATAAATGTAATTATAAAGGTAAGAAGAATGAGATTTTGCAACAGGAAGGGAGAGAAGAAATGGATTTTTCTGTGGTCTGAGGTTCTTCTTATGAGGATTTTGCTCCTACTTAATTGGTCTACTTAAAGAGTTTTTGTTTTTAGTAATTGACTGTGTGGGATTGGCTTGGTTTTTTCTAGTTTTGAAATTTTGGCTTGTGTGGGATTCATCTATACTGCCATCACAGTCGGTATGATGCTGCCTCTTTCTTTTCCCTTTTTTGTTTTAGTGTTTTTGGTGATTTGATCCCTAATTCTAATACTGGTGACTTGTTGTAGTGAGTTTGAACTTATTTGAGAAAAATAATGGAAGGATCACTTCCAATTTTCTTACTGATCTTGTACTTTTGTATTTTCTTTCACAAGTCTTTACTCTTCATACAAGCCTTTCTCCCACCTTCAGCTCTCTGACCTTCTCTATTTTGCTATACATAAAATTTATAGAAAATGGTAGTTATGAAATTCATGCTGGTCTGTTTGTAGAAGAACAAAATTGGTAGCAAAAGAGATGTGTTTCTTCAACAAGGTGTGTGCTTTTTGCGGTCTTTACTACTAATGAAATCTGTTTTACTTTGTTCTGTCACTAACAATGTGCTTTTTGTTTTAGTAATTACTATTATTTATTAGTTATCATAATTGTCATTAATGCTATTTATTTATTTTGAAATGTTTCAATTTTCAAGCATAATGGTAGTGACTAAATCCGGGCAAAGGAAAAAATAGAAGATGAAAGTTTTGAGCTTCTCTTAATGTCTCTGAAAAGATTTTGTATTGGAGAATTAACAATCTATATATAATAATCCATTTGCTACTAAGCTACTGTGAAATGAATAGCTTAGGATCTATACTGAAACGAGGATTAAGTGAAATTTGAACACACTATCATTGTAGGTAATTTGAATTGTCTGGAAAAGAATAATTTTAAAAAATAGGTAATCTATTATATAAATGAATTATAAGGATTAAAAAATAGGTAATTTGAATTGTCTAAAACAAAATCTAATTAAACTTCAGCTCCTTGTTGATTTAATCCACAACAGATTTGATGTCTATTTAAGGGCTCATTGGTCTTCATCTATATGTATGACTGTATATATTCATTTGCATTTCAGAAACAAACCATAAATGGACACTAAAAAGAAGCAGCAGCTTTCTCCTATGGATCTCCCAACGAAATTGTTAAGAGGAATTTTGTTAAGGTTACCAGTGAAGTCCGTTTTTCAATTCAAATGCGTCTCTAAGCAATGGCTCTCTCTGTTATCTGATTCCCACTTTGCAAAATCGCATTTTGATCTTACCAACAATATTAATAATAAGCTCTTATATTTGTCCCATGATTTATCCGGTGATTATTCTAACGCTTATCGTGTAAAAATAGCAGGAACATCAATTCATCATGATTATAGGGTTCATCTTCATGCAATTTGTAAGCATGAAAGCACTAGGATTATCGGTTCATGCAGAGGCTTCGTACTGTTGAAGAATGTGGCAATGCTGATTCTTTGGAACCCGGTAACTGATTTTTATACACTAGTGGCATATCCAGATCTCGATTTCTGGAATTTGGATTTTCCATGTTCGTCTTTCTTTTGTGGTGGTGTCGGGTATGAAAAATCCACTGATGACTATTTAATATGCAATGCTAGACCTAAAATATGCCAAGTGCTACTGCATGCACAGTTTCAACAAAAATTGGAACCAGTTTTGAGTCTGAATCATGAATCTTTCTAAATAGTTTGATACCATGAATTTTGTTACTCAATTCTAAGACTAATCCAACGGTTCAATAGTGCTTGGTCAAAGCAATCCATAAGATCTTGTCTCCTTCAATTCTCTTTTGGGAAATATTTTTTGTAATGAAAAATTTACTTGCAAACAAGTCATGTATGCATTTATTTTTATTTTTGAAAATTTAAAATTATAAAATTCACTTAAAAAGGATTAAAAGCTTTATAATATCCCATTCTTATATACTTTGTTTCCATTGTTGAAATTGTCTGAAAAAAATAATTTTCAAGTATTGCTGAAGTCAAAATTTTATTATTTCTGCTAGCCCTTATTTATTGCCTTCTGTCTGGAATTTTCTATAGCACTGGATATAATGATGATCTCCCTTCTCTCCTACATTCATTTCTACAGCCCTTTATCACGGCAAGATCTTGTTAGTTAAAAAATAGCAATGGAGAAGAGACAGCTTCTTGAAGCTGATGAAAAAGTTTCTTAACTTGATACTTTGATATGCTCAATTATACTCTTTATTCAAGTTACATTGATGAATTGCTTATTATAATTTTTTAATTTTAATGATAAGTTACTTATTTTTTGTTGTGTATTATTTGCAGATTTAGCATATAGGACAAGTCAAGCATGGATGGATATAAAATATGCAAGTAGATTGACATCTTTTTAATAAATATTAATTACTATTTTGTTATGACAATTATTGTTAGACAAGAATTTTATTATTTTGTTGAGAATTATTGAATAGGTTGTATATAAAAAAAAAAATAACACTTGTATAGGTTGCATATACAAAATTAAAGAAAAGGCAATATTTTAAAGGGTTACATATTCAAAACTAATAGGTAACACTTCAAAGGATTGCAAATTCTAACTTATAAGCAACACGTAAAAGAGTTGCATTTTATTACAAATAGGCAATACTTTTTAGTAGTGACCAAAATACTTTTTAGTAGTGACCAAAATACTTTTTAGTAGTGACCAAAATATGAGAGAAGAGACAACACTGCAAAAATGTTGTCTCAAACACTTTTGAAGTGGTGTTGTTTTTCAACCAAAGGCAACACTTACCAAGTGTTGCTCTCAAAAGCGTTGCTTTTGAAACAAAAAAATGTTGCCTTGATCTAAGGCAACGGCTGCATATGCAACACCGCCCAAAAACGTTGCTTTAGGTCCAAAAGTGTTGTCATAGATCAAAAGCAACATTTTAACAGCTTTTAGGCAACACTTTTTAAATGTTGCCTCAACCTGAAAATGTTGTAGTGGTATGCCATGCTCTAAATATGGCTACACAACATTCAAGCCAAAAAATATTATGTTGATTATCCTCGTCATGTTACATAGGCTAAGATATTAATGATAATAAATTATATATCTTACATTCGGTATGCAGGAATAATTATGTGTTTATCCAAAATACAAGCTTCTCTTGATGAGTAAGATCCTTTAATTTCACAGAAACAAGCTTTCCAAGTAAAAACATGAACAAGTTTATTATATTAGAGGAACATAATAACCAAGAAGAGCTAGTAAGTAATAACCTTTTATATAACTTACTTTAATCTGTGGATCAGAAACACCGTTCACTACAAAAAAAAAATTTTGAATACCATAGAATTTAGCGGTGGATTTACCAGCGGGTAACGACATTGAATTCATAAGGTTAAATAATTATCGATAAATTCTGTTTTTTCACAGTAAATTCGATGATAATATTTAAAGGGAAAATAAATTAAATTGGCGCGTCCTTTATTGTCAAATTTACCGTCGGAAAAATATGACAGTAATTTCAATTAGTGAAACGCTGCGTTTTGGTGACCCGCAATAGTTTACCGTCAGAATTTTTTGACGTTAAATTCGACGGTAAAAGGGGCATAAATTCAAATCACGAACCCTCTTCCCCTTCATCCAAACCCTCACCACCATTACCATCATCTCTTTCTCTCTCTCTCTCGCCGTCACCACCATTTGTCGCTGCCGCAGAAACCACCGCAGTTGCCACCCCTTCTCTATCACCGTCAACCCTTTACGCCGACCCCTCCTTCTTCTCATTCTTCCCCTCCCCCTATCTCTCTCCTTCGTCGTCACCATCATCTGCCATCACCACCATCTGCCACCACTGCAACTTTGGCGACTACCACTGCAACATCCACCTCTTTTCTTATTTCTTGCTCTGTTCTTCATTATAGGTTCTTGAACAACTCTTTTTCAATTCCTTTAATTTAGTTTAGGTTTGAGTAGAATTACAATTTTAATTTTGAATCAGTTTTAAAGTTAGTTCAGTTTAGTTTTCTAATCTTAGTGGATTTAGGTAGATTAAGTTAGGTTAGATTCAATACATTAGGTTTTAATTTGTTGAAGTGTTTGGAATTGTCTAATTGTTGCGTTGATGATTGTTTTGTCGAGAAGTTATTGTTGAGATTGTTTGATAACTATTTAATTTTAGTTTAATTTAGTTTAGGTTTGATTAGAATTTCAATTTTAGTTTTGAATCAGTTTCAAAGTTAGTTCAGTTTAGTTTTCTAATCTTAGTGGATTTAGGTTGATTAAGTTAGGTTAGATTCAATACATTCGGTCTTGAATTGTTGAAGTGTTTGAAATTATCTAATTATGTTAATTGTTGTGTTGATGGCTATTTTGCTGAGAAATTATTGCTGAGATTGTTTGATAATTGTTTAATTTTAGTTTAATTTAGTTTAGCTTTGATTAGATTTTCAATTTTAATTTTGAATCATTTTCAAAGTTAGTTTAGTTTAGTTTTCTAATCTGAGTGGATTTAGGTTGATTAAGTTAGATTAGTGACGAATGGATTTTTGACGGTTTAGAATTTCACAAATGAATTCTCGTTGCAAGTATAGTTTCTAAACCAACAATAATCCTTTCATACAAAAGATTGTTTGTCACAAGTAACAAACCCCTAAAATTAATAACCGAAGTATTCAAACCTCGGGTCGTTCTCCCTAGGAATTGTAATGAAGTGTTTTGTTATTGGTTGTGAGTTATTTTTGGGGTTTTGGATAAGAGGCATGGAAAGTAAATGGTAATGAAAATAAACTAACAACTATAAAAGGGGGAGATAACAAAATCATGCTAACTCCTAGGCTAAATGTGACAAAAGGTTATCAAAATACTCTAAATTCAATGCAAAACAAACCGTCAAATTGGGGTTTGTCAACCTCCCCACACTTAAGCCTTAGCATGTCCTCATGCTAAAATAAGAAGGAACTAAGGGTTATGACATTTATTGAATGCAACTAAACTATATGAGTCCTACCTAAATGCAATTTTCTAAAGCAATTGGAAATGCTTAGTTCAAACAAATCAATTCCCAAGAGAGCATGTGTAAGCACAAGAGCTAGGCAATAAGGACTAAGTCCAAACCACAATTGTATTGAATTGTCAAAAAGGAGTTCAAACTTGCAAGAATATAGATAATATGGGTGAGCACATGTGATTGAACTTTTGAACCCTCACCGGATGTGTGTCCGCTCTATTCACTCAAGTGTTTAAGGGTTAATTCACTCAATTCTCTTCTAATCATGTTTTCCAAAATTTGATTTTCTTCTAACAATCAACATTTATTCAATGCATGCATACATTCATCATGAGGTCTTTCATTTAGGTTGTAATAGGGTTAGGGTCAAGGTAGGATCATTTATGGTCAAGTGGACTAGGATTTGAATCTTCGATTAGCATAGACCTTCCCACCTAACCTATTTAATGACCTATACAAATGCGAGCTATTCTAACTACCCATTTTTCACTTTTTTTTTTCTTTCTTACATACTCATGCATTTTCTTTTCATTTCACAACACTTATGCATTGACTCTTATTGAGCTTCACTTTGGGGCATTTTGTCCCCTTTATTGCTTTTCTCTTTTCTTTCTTTTTTTCTTTTTTTTTCTTTTTCTATATACATTTTTTTTCTTTTCTTTTCATCATCATTTTTTTCATATATATATTTTTTTCTTTTTCTTCTTTCAAACTAAATACGAGAACATCAATGCATAAGGTCTCTACATTTAATCAATACATGAATATGTGCCCAAATCTTTAAACATAAAGTGTACTGCCCCTTTTTATCCCATCCAATGTTCCCAAGCCTCACCAACTTTGAATAATAAAACACTCGCACTAGCCTAGGTCAATCAAAGATCCAAACAAGGACTTTTCATTGGTTTTCCGCCTTAGGCTTGTAATGTGCTAAAATAAGAATAAGTGGGTTGAGCATAGGCTCAAATCTATCATCCAAAAGATCTAAAAATATCCAAAAGCATCAAAATATCTAAGATCCAAAATAAGCAATAAAAGTATCCAAAGCAAACTAGAAATGGCATCAAAATATATACAAAGATGTGCAAAATGAGATAACTAGGCCGAAAAAGTTCACCGGTTCCCAAATAATGCTACCGGTGCCCTCCCCACACTTAAAACCAAGCATCGTCCTCGATGCTAAACTGGAGGATCAGTGGGAGGTACAACGATAGGCTCTGGCTCTGACTGTGGCTGTGGCTGCGGCTGAGTCTCCTGTGTCTGAGGTGGTGCCGCCATGTGTGCTGGCTCTGTAGCGTCAGGGGCATCCTGCTGAGCTGGTGCCTCCGCGTCCTCCTCCTGATGATCCTGCTCATCGGAGGCCGGAGAATCGGGAAGCGGAGGTAGCTCAGCGCCCAGAGAGATAAGTGCCTGGTCCATCCGATCCAAACGGCGTCTGACATGGTGTCACTCTCGCTCTAAGAACCGGAAGAGACGCTGGACCAGGAGATAGGTAGGCTTAGGTGCTGCTGGAGGGCCTGTAGATGGTGAAGGAGCTGCGGTCGTAGAAGATGATGGGCCAGCTGTAGGGGCTGGTGGTGAAGGTGTCCCTACGACAGCTCTAGCCCGAGAGCGGCGTCTAGCAGGTGGCTTCTCGTGCACCCAAACACCCCAGGGGATAGTAACCTCCCTGTCATCTGCATCAGCTGGTGGTGGTCGCACATCATCATCTGACCATGGGACATCAGC
>NC_029791.2:108485245-108494965 GCF_000816755.2 Arachis ipaensis
GCAAAATAGCACAATTAGCACAAAAATGACATCAATCACGCACAGCAGCAAACAGATACTATTTGGCAACACATATTGCATGGAATATCAACCCAAAACCAACATACCGTACTCAAGGAAGCAAGCAGCAGATATGCACATACGGAACAATTATCAGGCCTAGAATCATCTATCCAGCCCTAGCTACCTAACAGCAATTATATCTATCTAACCTGACATACAAAATTCTAAGCCTAAATAACTAACATGCAATAGACTAACGAACAGAAACAGATGATGAAAAGGAAAACAGAAAGGTGTAAGTTGCGTAGGAACCTGGGGGCAGAAGGGAACTAAGAATGGAAAGGGAATTCGGGAGCAGGGGGCCACAGAATCAGAAATTGCGCCGCCGTCAACGGTGGCGGTTATGGCAGAGGAGCGGCGGCGAGAGTTGCTGCGGCAGCGGAGATGGAATGGGTGGGTGAGAGAGAGAGAGAGGTTGAGGCCGAGTTGCCGGCGGTAATGATGGCGCGGCGGCGGAGATGGTGGCGCGGTGACGGTGAGAAACTGAGGGGAAAAGGGACGGTGAGAGAGAGAGGAGGTCAGAGGGAGAGAGAGGACGGGTGGGTGGTGGTGAGAAGGGAAAAGGAAGTGAATGGATGAGAGAGAGAGGATTTATGGTGAACGGTGGTGGTCGGCGGCCGTTACCGCTGCTGCGACGGCAGTTGGGGGAGAGAAGAAGAAGAAGATGGAGGTTGGGGAAATGGGGTGCGCGACTGCGCAGTGTGCATCGCGTGCTAGGGTTATCCCTATTTTTGAATCGGCGCGCGCGCGCACCTTGCGCGTCCGCGTCCATTGAAAAAAACGTGGGTCCTACGCGTGCGCGTACAACGCGCTTAAGCGGGGGTGAGCAAAATAGGGAAGGGCGCGTGCGCGTACCCTGCGCGCACGCGTGCATGGAGTTGGGCTAGGGGCTTAGAGTTGGCCCAACTCAGGCCTAACTCTCTGGAGAATGGCCTGGGAGTCGCGCCACTAGATTTGCACGCACCCGGCAAGTACGCGTCCGCGTGCATGGAGGGGAATGGAAATCCACGCGTGAGCATGCAGTGCGCTTTAGCATGGGATGGCAGAATAGGCTGGGGCGCGTGCGCGTACCTTGTGCGCACGCGTACATGAGATTGGGCCTGAGGCCTAGAATGGGCTTGAGGCACGCCCAACTCTCTGGTCCGTGGCCTAGTTTGGTGGCACCACGCAAGGACGCGCGCGCGGCGAGTGCGCGTCCGCGTACATTGACGAATTGTGAAATGGCGCGCTGGCGCGATGCATGCGCTCGCGCAGATCGGGTTGGGCCTGGGGCCTAGAGCTAGCCCAGAATTGGCTTAACCCTCTGGGGTTTGGCCCGATCAATTGCAGCAAAAAAATCGGCGCGGACGCGGCAGGTGCGCGTCCGCGTGGGTCAGTGGAGTTGAGCTGGGGGCGTAAAAGAGGCCCAGATCCAGCGCAACTCTCTGGAAATTGGCCCAGAAGTTCTAGCAGCGAGTCGACGCGTACGCGGCAGATGCGCATACGCGTGCGTTTCCCTATAGCTTTATAGGCGCGCACGCGTATGGTGCGCGTCAGCGTGGAATGAATTGGGCTCGAGGCACAAGGCTGGCCTAAGAGAGGCCCAACTCTCGGGAGTGGGACTCGTGGTGCATCCGCACCGGGACGCATACGCGTACGTTGTGCGCGCGCGTCCATGCCATTTTTTTTTTATCATGCTGGTTGCTCCCCTTAGTGTTCACAACTCTTATTCACTCAACCATCATACAATTCACAAAAATGCAATTTTTGGTATTATTCATCTACTACTAAACACAACATGCATGTGACTAAGCTAACAATTAAGTTGTACAAACAAATTTGTATGAAACATCTACCTACAATGGTAACTCGAATCACTTATTAAGTAAATTTAGAAGAGTGGAAAGAGTTTACCATGGTGGGGTGTCTCCCACCTAGCACTTTTAGTTTAAGTCCTTAAGTTGGACATTTTGAGATGCTTATTGTCATGGTGGCTTATGTTTGTACTCATCCTTGAATCTCCAAGGATCCTTGCTTCTCAATTGGTTGACAGAATTTCCAACCATATTCATCAAGCTCGGGCACAGTTCTACCCAAGATATGAGTCCCCATAGTTGGTCTTCATATAGCGAACCGGGATCCCATATCTTATCTTCACACCCATCCGTTAGTTGAGTTTCATGGTTTTGTCGGATGAGCGGTTGACATAAAGGTGATTGACACAGAGAATTCTCTTTACTCCACCAATGCTTCCTCCTAGATCCATATAAAGCAATCCTTGTCCCAACATCATCCCTATACCTTGAGGCCTTGGCCTTGATAAGCTTAACACCTATTTTCCAACCACTACACAACTCGTTTTTACGTTTAATTCCACAAAGAGTTCTAAGTTGACCATCATTTTCAAGCAAACCATATTCAAGCGAGAAAGTAAAGCTTATGGATAAGAATTTTACCCACTTGAATGTTGTATTGGATGGTAACTTGGGGAGGGAGACCTCCCCACACTTAGACAATGCAAGGTCTACTTCCTTGTACTCTTCTTTGTGTATTTCCACCTCTTTGCGGGCTTCCTTGATTTCAACATTTTCCCTTTTATCACATAGCATGGTGTTGTCTTCAAGAACTTTGATTTCTTGCCTAATGGGAGGTGGTTCAATTTTGGATAGAAATTCATTGATGAATAAATCCATTTCTTGGTTAACCTCTTCATATTCTTCAATTTCGATATACACCATGTCAACGTTTTTCTCTTGGTAGCTCTTTTTCTCATTGCTCACCAAGGGTATGGGAGTTTGTGCACACTCTTTTATACTTTCAACTCCATGTCCAATGGGAGAGGATTCCATTGTAGAGAGAAATTCATCCATGATTGAATCCATTTCTTGATAAACCTCTTCCAAGTCTCCAACGATGATATGTCTTGGAGATTGCGTACCCTCCTTAACATCAATATCAAGCTTCTTGGAAGAGTTCTCCATGATGCTACATTCCCATGGACTTTCAACATCTCTGAGATCTTCAACCACTTCTCCCCTTTCTTCAATGATTATAGGTTCCTCTAGTTGCTCCAATACAAAATTTGACTCCTTTTTCTCCACCAAATTTTCCAATTTCACCCTCATGCTTTGCTCTTCTTTTGACTTTCCACATGTGGTCACGGAAGTACCTTGAGTATTCAAGCATTGGTGGGCTAAAGTGTGCACCCCCTTGGTCAAATTGGTCACAAACTCAAGTGTATCCCGCTTCATGGCTTCTTGTCCTTGGAGTAACAAAGTGAGAGGATCGTCTATTGGGGCTTGGGGTGAATAGGAAGGTTCATTATTTTGGAGTCTCCCTAGGAATTGTAATGAAGTGTTTTGTTATTGGTTGTGAGTTATTTTTGGGGTTTTGGATAAGAGGCATGAAAAGTAAATGGTAATGAAAATAAACTAACAACTATAAAAGGCTCTTGGTAAGGTGTGAGAACTAGAAGTTCTATCCTAGTTATCCTTCTCAATTGTGATGAGAATTGTTCATTGCTACCACTTAGTTAACCCTTACTAATTAAAGGAAAGTCAAGTGGATGAATTGAAGCAAACACATCAAGGCATCTTTATGGAATCAAAGAAGAATTAGAATTCATCAAGATAAGGCTTAAAAAGCATGTTTTTACACTTAAGCACAAATATGGGGGAGATAACAAAATCATGCTAACTCCTAGGCTAAATGTGACAAAAGGTTATCAAAATACTCTAAATTCAATGCAAAACAAACCGTCAAATTGGGGTTTGTCAATTAGACTCAATACATTTGATTTTGAATTGTTAAAGTGTTTGGAATTGTCTAATTGTGTTAATTGCTGCGTTGATGATTGTTTTGCTAAGAAATTGTTGCTGAGATTGTTTGATAATTGTTTAATTTTAGTTTAACTTTGATTAGAATTTCAATTTTAATTTTGAACTAATTTCAAAGTTAGTTCAATTTAGTTTTCTAATCTTAGTGGATTTAGGTTGATTAAGTTAGGTTAGATTCAATACATTCAGTTTTGAATCGTTGAAGTGTTTGAAATTGTCTAATTGTGTTAATTGTTGCGTTGATGATTGTTTTGCTGAGAAATTCTTGCTGAGATTGTTTGATAATTTGATATTTGCAGAAATGACGACAGGTAGAGGTGCTGAGGATCAGGCTGCTGGTCATGGTTGTAGCCGTGGTTGGGGTAGAGCGAGGGTTTCTTCCGGTACCCCCGATTACGTGCCTCCGTTTACTATGATGATGACGCCTCCGACCGCTCAGTAGCCTGCATCCACGGCGACGCCGCCTCCAATGACAGATGTCGTTGCCCCGGAGTCCATCCAAGGAAGTGAGGCAGCAGCCGTGCCCCTCCATCACCGCCTATCGTACGGTTGACTATTTGGCCTAATGGCGTCACGGGGTAAGTATCACATTCAGTCTCGTGTATTTCCTGCTTATGATTATCGCTAAAAGTGCCTGAAAATTGATTATAGTTTAGTGGATTTAGGTTTGAATGCTGGTTAGTGTTTTTAAGTTTCAATCATTATGATTAACTTTATTGCTGAAAGTTCCTGAAAATTGATTTTCTTCTATTGGATTTAGGTTGATTTGGTTGCCTGGTTAGTGTTTTCTATTTCAATTATTATGATTGTTGTTGAAAGTTCCTGAACATTGATTCCTATTTAGTGGATTTAGGTTGATTTGGTTGCCTGGTTATTATTTTAAGTTTCAATTATTATGATTCCAGTTTAGTGGATTTAGGTTGATTCTTGTTTGTGGGTTGTTGTTAAGTTTGCGCCGAACAACAACGCGTGTACTTAGGAGATGACCAATGTCAAGCTAATGTACGACCAGCCCTAGCCCAGCTATATGAAGATCCTCGCTGAGACTAGAAAATGCTGGTTTGAGAAATGGGCGGTAATTGGTCTTTTTTTCTATTTCAAACCTTTTTAGTTAGTTTATATCATCTATCTTAATTAATTTTAAAGTTTTTAAGTGTTGAGCATGACCTGACCATCCGGAAGATATTCAATCATAGAATGGGTTGACGGCTCCAGCAGATGCTGGATAATGTTCGTCAGGGGCGGGACAACCAGATGACTTAGCTCTAACCAGATATAAAGAAGGCTCTGTTAGCTCTTTGGGAGACCGATGAGGGGTTCATGCATCGGCATCTCATCCACAGAGCTAACAAGGCATCGGTCAGGTCATCCAGATATACAGGCGGCTCAGCGACCTTCATGAAGACCAAGGCTAGGCTGGTATGTAGTGAATTTAATTTTGTTAATAGTTTCGTTATATTCTTTTACATATCATTACTAGGCATCCTAATCATTTTGTATTCCAATGCAACATGTGTAGTCTAAGTCATTAGATCGCGAGGTGACATTGGCGAAGACGTTCAAGTACACCCACACACTGAAGGAGAACAAAGAGATATTTGCTTATCAGCAGTCTCAGGACCATTATGTGAGTAAACATACATCTGATTATCTTCTGCTATAAAATTATTAGAGATTATAAATTGTATATCTGTTGTACTAATCACAATAACTTGTGTTAATTACACAGGAGTCCTACACACAGATACTAGAGGCCGTGACTCAGTAGTCTCAGCAAAGTGGGGAGGACGCCGCCGATGGCTTTGCAACTTCAATCATCGATCCCGATGCGATTTGGCATGAGACCGCCTTAGCCCCAAACAAGAACCGCGTATACGAGATGGAGTCGTTCTTCGCCAATAGCCTCTGCTACTCCACGTTGAGGACATCGTCAGGCTTCGCTACCAGTCGAGCCGTCAAGCCCGAGGAAGGGGTGGATTTGAGGCTGAAGGTGCAGGAGCTTAAAGGGAGAGGTATTAGGAGATCCTCACCCCCATGACGTCTACAGATGAGCTCAGGCTGGAATGGAGGGAGTCGCTAGAGCAGATACAGCGTATGGAGGCTCAGATGGAGGTGTACCAAGCCCAGATACATGCCACTGACATTGTCATTGCTGGTGGTAGCGGTCCTACTGCAGGTGGCAACGGTCCTGCTGGTGGCACACGGACATCACCACCTTCTGCGCCGCTGACTCAGGGCCACGGGACCGACGACAATGACGACTACTACTACTACTACCTGGATCTGTAGATATTAGTTTTTCTTTTTATTGTTTCGTTATATTTATTTGATGTACTTGACTTTTAATTTATTTGAACATTGTATTTATTTTAAATAAAAGTTTTTCATCATTCATGAATTGACCACTAATTGTGTGAAAAAATTTAAATTTAAAATTAAAATTGACCATTTATTTCAAATTAAAAAAAAAAGAAATTCACATTACCGTCGAAATTACTGTAGGAATAATCCGATGGTAATAGTGCGCGAAACAACATTTTTTAGTGCCAACAATACCGTTAGAAAAATCTGTCGGTAACCAATTGGTTTTCTAAGCTGGTAATCTGTCAAAGAATTCGACAGTAATCTGGTAATTTGTCCAAGAATTTGATGGTAATTACCGTCGGACAAAAAATTTCGACAGTAAATATTTACCGGCAAATTTTATACCGTCTGATTGTTTCCAACAGTAAATTTGACAATAATTAACTTAATGTCTATTTTTTTTGTTTTTTCGACGGTACTAAGCGTTTTTCTTATAGTGGTCTTTGTTGTTTGGTTGAGATCAACATTAGAGCCTTTAATCCAAATAGATTATTGTATGCACCAGCATCTCTTCTTGTTTTGGAATCTGAACAAGTACCATAAGGATCACTCAACTGTTCCTTTTCCTTGCAGATTTGATTTCTGAATGTGCCAATTCTAAAAAATGTGCTACATAAACACTTGACAAGATCCTCTAAAACTGTTGGGTATGCTATCAACTTCTGGTGCCTTATCGTCCGATGAAATTGAGGAGCTCTGCGCTCTTTTTTTATCTACTAATCTCCACTCTAACTAAACACTAGGAAAAACAAATCATTGAACAATCATTTCTCGTAATACTCATTCAGTTATCTAGATAACTAAATATATTTGCATACAATTATCTAGATTTCAAAATCAATGGATAGATCCCTCAAAAATCCAATTATCAACATAGGAGGGGACACAACTTCACAATCGAAAACAAGTTTTTCAACCACTTTCACAAACAAGTTGCATAAAGGGAGCCCCGATGTTTATTTTGATTTTGATTCTAGTACCCATTACAAAACACAAAACACAAAATAGCAATACAGCAGAGCAGGCAAAGCTAATCAATAATCATTCAATAAAAATAAAAATAGAAAATATTCAACAATCATTCAATGATTTTTGAAATCTGAACAGAGTATAAAAAAACAAAGAACAAGTGAGCACTAACCTTCTGGGTAGAGTATCACGGAGAGCGGTTGAGTGCGATGGGAGGCCAGACAAAGATGACGAATGCCAAGCTCAAGGAAGAAGCTGCATGCCTGTAACTGGTGAGAGCAAACAGGGGTTGGACTTGGACAATGCCAACAGGACAAAGAGAGAAGCCTCTGACTGAAACGGACGGTGACAGTGGCTCACTCCATGCGGCAGTGGTGGAGGCTAGAGTTTTTCTTTAGTTGAGTTGGACAGCTAGAGACTTGTTCTGCTTTAAGAAAGTCTGAAGGAATGATGGGATTAGAGAAAGGGTGGGGTGCATAAGGCAAGCACACGAAACGTCGTTTCATAAAAACCGGCCAATTCTCGATCCAGTCCGATCAACCGATTTTCGACCAGTTCAACGGTTTGCGTCCGATTTTTGGCACAACGGTTTTATGTGACAACTCGAACAGTAAAAGCTCTCGATTTACGGTGCGACTATCCAGTCCGATTTTTAGAATCACGCATTTTTGAGCCTCGAATAAAGCAAGTCCTACAAACCAATATCATCGTCTAGTTTGCAAAACGTGTATATATATATATTTTAATTAGCTTAAATGGGACATGTAATCTTTTTTAGTATTGCTCACTCGCCATTTCTTCGACTAAACCGAGTAAAGCCCCGCTATGGTCCCTAAGATTGGCGAGTTGCATTGATTTGGTTCCTGATTTTCTAATTGCTATAATTTAGTCCTCTATATTCAAAAAAATGCACCAATGTAGTCCTTCGTCTATCTTCCGTCACCAAAACTCAACACTGTTAGTAACGTAGCTCAAGTCTTGCCACGCTAGACATATTAAAACGACGTCGTATGCGTTTTGATGCTAAAGAAGGTACTAAATGACGTCGTTTGAGGGTTTAAACAATACTAAAACCTTACCCCTCCCTTTTAGGTATTGTTTCAAACCCTGAAATGACATCATTTAGTGCTTTTTTACCGGCAAAATGTGTACAACGTCATTTTAATATGTCCAATGTGAAAAGACTTGAGTTACGTCACTAACGGCGTTGAGGAGGGACTATATTAGTGTACTTTTTTTAATTTGGAGGATCAAATTGTAACAATTAAAAAGTCAAAGACCAAATCAATGCAACTTGCCAATCTCAGGGACCAAAGTGGAGCTTAACTCTGACTACACCACTTTGAATTCGATCAATTAGTATTATAAAATTTCTCAATAATTAAAAAGAAAAGAAAAAATTCAAACAAAATCAACGTGGTAAGTTTTTCCGTTCTGATTTTGATATCACATTTTTCATATGAAAGGAAAATGTTTCATCCTAATATGAATGTTGTATGCATATATCTACTTCCACAGTTTGAAGCAAAGTGATTGTCACTGGACTGTAGCCCATACTATATACATACCTTTTAAATTTAAATGCTATACATAAATCAAAGAAGGTACGGGGAAAGAAAATAAATGCATATAAAAATAATGGAAAGAATTAAAGGAATGAAGATGCTCCAAGCTGGAAAGTCATTGGGTCCTCCTGAAATTCTTCAATTTGATGAATCTACAAAGCTTGTATTATCCACCGGCTTTGAAATACTAATGGTCCTACTCCCTAATTATTCATCATTATTTAAGAAATTAGAACATAAATAGTATTACACAGAAATAGCAGACACGAAAAACTTTCTGCCCCTTTTTGGAGAAGAGATACGAATAGATTTAATAATTTATTTGTAATCTCAAATACTAAGAAACCGTTAAGGGTGCGGTGGGAACCCATGTGTTGCTAATTAATTAATTTAGTCAGCAAAGTATGTAGCTTTAAGCTCACACAGTGTTGCTTTTGAGTTAAGGAAGATCCCTAACCACTGTCCATGTCTTTGTAAAAACAATAAGTTAGAAATAATGTCACGATTTGATCCTGCTGCTGCCATTTCTTGTGGAGAAACAACACAAATACCTTTGATCGGCATTTGCCAACTACTTGC
The DNA here is from genome assembly GCF_000816755.2 of Arachis ipaensis. Classification (NCBI taxonomy): domain Eukaryota; kingdom Viridiplantae; phylum Streptophyta; class Magnoliopsida; order Fabales; family Fabaceae; genus Arachis; species Arachis ipaensis. The sequence goes on from NC_029791.2 coordinate 108,494,601, forward strand.
AGTACAACATTTAACCTGCTGAGTGAATTGACGCAGATTCATCAGCTGCCAAATTTAATATGTTCTTCTATCTGCGTGCTACTTCATTCTAAGTTTTTTTTATTATTATTTTGGTATTAAGTAGTACTAAATAAATAAGTCATTGTTCAATTTACTTAACTCCCATTTAAATGTCTCAAAAAACAAAAAAAGATACATCTAAAAAATCAATTTCATCTTCTTTCTTCCTTTATGATTTGCATTCTTTTTTTTTTCTCCTCTTCCTTCTTCTTCTTGTTCTTTCTTCTCCTCTTTTCTTTTTCCTTTTTTTTTTGTTTATTATTTTTTTTATTAACGGAAAAGTAAATGAAAAAGAAACAAAAAAA
>NC_029791.2:108496699-108497212 GCF_000816755.2 Arachis ipaensis
ATGTATTTTTATTAAAAAATTATTTTTTCTTTCCAAAATTTTATTTGTGTTTGTTATAAACAAAATTTATGTTTCTTTTCACAAAATTTTGTATTTTTATTAGAAAAGAATCAATAATTTTAAAAATTAATATTTTTAAAGGCTCAATTAAAAAGTAAAATGTTAAAGAGTCATCAAAATATATTTATTTTGATCATCATTTAGTTATTAATTCAATTTTTTTAGTTTAAAAATTCAATAACATATTTTATCACATACTTTTAAACATTAATAACTAAATAATGACTAAAATTTTTTTTGGGATAAGTATGGTTTTGGTCCCTAAAGTTTAGCGCCAGAATCGAAACCGTCCATCATCTAATTTTCAATTTAAAATCGTTCTTAACATTTTTTTTCGTATTAAAATCGTCCTTTTTAATAAATTTTTTTATATTATTCCTAAACTACCCCCTATTTTAATAAAAAAGTTATAAAATTAAAAAAAAAACGTTATTTTTTTAATTTATTAACATG
>NC_029791.2:108498344-108505775 GCF_000816755.2 Arachis ipaensis
ATTATTGTTATGATTATATTTTGTTATTGTAAAATATGATTAGTCTTCAAAATATCTAATATACAAATTAAAACACTAAAATAGTAATTTAAATAATAATATATAATTTAAAATTCTATTCTTTTAGATTTTATATTTTTAAAAAAGTAAGTAATTTTTCTTTTAACACTACCATCAAAATTTCTCTCTTTCCATATATATTACTAAATAATTATTTAAAAATTCACTTCCCAACACAATTAGAAGCCGATTCTTATTGATATTCATAGTTAAAAAAGTTCTTTCAATTCATATAGTTGCTACGCAAAAATTAAAGCTAATTTGAAAATAAGATAAATAATATTCTTTTGAGTTGATTTTTAAAAAAGAACACTAATTTCGTTTAAATATGAGAATTGATCATTCTAACAAATATCTAATATAAAATTTTTAAATTGACGATTAAGTACCAAAAGTTGAGTAAAATGGGGTCAAATTTAATAATCTAATGGGGCAAATAAATATTATTATCATATACTACTCAAAAAAAATTCTAAATTGTAGTGGGGGCGCTTGCCCCCACACCAATATACTTGGAACCGTCCCTGAGTGAGGGGAAAGAGAAAGGGGGGAGGGGGACGGCGGCGGCGTTGGTGGTGGTGTTGGTGGTGGTGGTGGTGGAGGAGGTAATTGTGTTGGTAGTGATAAGGGTATTTTTGTCCAAAAAAAATAAAAAAGGACGATTTTAATACGAAAAAAAACGTTAAGGGCGATTTTAATTCGAAAATTACAAGAGGGACGATTTCGATTCTGGCAAAAAACTTTTGGGACCAAAATCATACTTATCCCAAAATTTTTTTATATCCCTAATATTTCTCAATTATATTAGAAATTTACAAAATACTTATTTACATCTATATTTTTAAGTTTTATTTCTTTTGTTCCAAACTAACTACTACATATTTCTTTTGGTCAACATTAGGGGATTAAAATGAGTCTAGCCAAGCGGAACTTTAGTTTTAATGAGCTTAATTTATGTTGTAAATAGACGATCTATGTCTGGTCCTATTATCTTTTATAGTTTTTTTTTTATTCAGACTCAAGTCCGATCTGTTTAAAGCCTATAAATCCACGAGTCTATTTGAAAAACTTGTTTTGTGAATTAGAATTCAAAAACAATAAACTTAAAAAATTTAAATTCACTTTAAAGCTTGACAAACTCACGAGCCTATTGATTAGTATTTCTTAGTCACATATCATAATCATACTTATAATTCATAAACTTTTTTTTAAACAAAAAAATTACTATTGACTATTGATTCTTTTTAGTCTTGTTTTGTATTTAATATAAGTGAATAGTTAAAAGTTTAAACTAATAATAATTTATTTTTACAATACAACAACAACAACAACAACAACAACAACAACAACAACAACAACAACAATAACAACAACAACAACAAAGCCTTGTCCCACTAGGTGGGGTTGGCTACATGAATCAAACGACGTCATTGATGAGCTCTGTTATGTACCATGTCTACAGCGAGACCATTTACATGTAGGTCTCGTTTGTCCATCCTCCATCTCATCCACCCTCCTGACGGGGTGCTCTGTCGGTCTTCTGCTTACATGTCCAAACCACTTGAGACGCGATTCTACCATCTTTTCCACAATGGGTGCTACTTCAACTCTCTCCCTTATATATTTGTTCCTTATTTTATTCAATTGCGTATGACCACTCATCTATCTCAACATCTTCATCTCTGCCACACTTTGCTTATGTTCGTGCTCCCCTTTGGCCGCCCAACACTCTATACCATAAAGCATAGCCGGTCTTATAGCAGTGCAATAGAATTTACTTTTAAGTTTTGAAGGCACTTTTTTTGTCACATATAAAACCAGATGCACTTCGCCATTTTGACCTACCTGCTTGGATCCTATGATTTACATCTTGTTCAATCCCTCCATTATTCTGTATGATGCATCCAAGTGATACTTAAAACTTTTAACTTTTCGTAGGATGTTTCTTCCAACCTTCACCTCTATATTAGGGTTTTTCCTTCGCAGACCGAACTTACATTTCATATATTTCGTCTTGCTACGGCTTATGCACAGACCATATACTTCCAGAACTTCTCTCCATAAGTCCAACTTTTTATTTAGGTCTTCCTTTGACTCTCCCATAAGGACGATATTATCGGCAAAAAATATGCACCATGGCACAGGCTCTTGGATGTACTCTGTGAGTACTTTCAAGAGCCTAAATCTAGTCTGTTTAATAAAATGAGCGAGTCAAGCCAAATTTAAAATGAGCTGAGTCACGAACTACTGTGGAATCACTTACACCCCTTAGTCAACAAATTTGGATTCTCTAAATTTTGAATTTTCACTTTAGAAGGTAAAGTATGATCTCTTACTGTTGAATAGTTTCTCTCTCATTTTTTCTTAATCCTACCTATGAAATAAATAATGAGAGATCACATTTTATCTTCTAAAATAAAATTCAAAATTTAGAGGATCCAAATTCAGTAGTCAACACCTAAATAACTCAACTCAGACAGGATCGGTATTTTTTTTTTGTCATTGTCTGGAGCCCAAAAGGCCCAGACCAAACACCCCCATAACCCAACCCGACCCAGACTTGGAGACCCTTCTACCCCAAAATTGCATGCTGCAACTGCGTTCCATTTTCATGGCTAAAACACCCAAAGATCGACACTGCAATGTTGCCTCTCCATGTAAAGAAGATGCTGCTCCTGCACCTCATCGTTATCGTGTCGATTGCTATCCGCCATCGTCGTTGGGATTCCTCACCGTATTTCCTTCATCGCCACTAGCTTCACCTCCATCTTGGCCATGGCTTGAAATTCGTAACTTCTCTCTAATCAAGTCTGCTGGGATGAATTCACTCTCTGCTACACTTCTTGGAAAGCACTCTTGATCGCCGTCTACCTGATGCTGCCGATGGGTACTCCTGTTGACCGTGCCATAGTTCCTCAACCCCAATCGCCTTCCCCCGTCGCCGCTTCTCATGGCCCTCCAAATTATTCCTCCTTACAAACTCCTCTCTCTTCCATTTCCGTTAAGCTTGCCCACTTTGACGGTTCTTGAGGCTGATATTGCTGCTTGCTGTTTTGAGATTCATCATCAGCTTTGACTTGGCATTGCTGTAAATTTTGGTTATTGTTCCTTCCTCTTCCAACGGGGCCTTGGCTTCCACCTTCGCTATCACCTCTTCTGTCAACTTCATTTTTCAAATTGCTTGCATATATGCTTGTGATTTTCTCTTTAAGCATTGGACTTGCTCTTATTGCCTCTCTGTTCAAAATCATCCTGACTGTCTCTGGTGGTTCCAAGCACCATCGAGATCCTAGATTATTCGTTGCAGCCAATTTAGCTATGGAGTGCGCTAAAGCATTACCTTCTCTAGGTACCCACGTCATACCACATTTGTCGGAATTCTCCATCAGCAAATTAATGTCTTGAAGTATAGGTTGTATTTCACTTATATTACCTTTGGACTTGACGGCTTGTGTTAAGGTAAGTGAATCAGTCTGAATGATTACTTTTTTCATTTGCATGTTTTTTGATATTATCAGAGCATTCCTAACTGCCATTGCCTCTGCTGCCAATGCTGAACTAGCCTTGATCCTTATTGCAGACCCTATAATCATTTTTCTCCTGTGATCTTTAACTGCTGCTGATATTGCTCCACTTCCAGAACTCTTGTTATATGCTGCATCAGCATTAATCTTGACCCAATTCAATGGTGGTGGTTTCCAGGTAATCCTCCTAGCCCTGTCCCTTTTAGTTGTCTGTGATTCTACTCGTTGTTGTTCTTCCTTATCTATGAAGTCTTGTTCATTTAGTCTAGCTCTCATTATAGTTGTCTTTGGATTGATGCTGACATGTTGGTGAACTGCCTGATTCCTTGATTTCCATATTTTCCATATTAGGAAAGCTAGTTTGCTGATGAGCCTATCTTGACTTTCTCTTCCCTCTTCTCTAATTCTTCCTATCTGTTTAAGCATCTATGCACCGAAACTTGTAACTGTTTGTGGTGTTGGGCTACATTGAACTTGGAATCCAAATCATGCTGCCCTAGTCCATGAACATAATAGCATGGCATGCTCTGTTGTCTCTAGTTCCTGTAGACAAATAGGATACATAGGACTGTTAGTAATTTTTTTCTTATACAAATTAGCATACACTGGCACTATGTTGTGGACAGCTTTCCATAAGAACATCTTGATTTTTTGTGGGACCTAACATCCTCATATTTTCTTCCATAAGTTTTTCATATCCTTACTTGTCGAAGGGCTCCCTACACCAGCCTCTGAAATCTCTTTTCTCGCCACCTTATACCCTGACCTAACAGAATACCTGCCATCAAATGTATGAGGCCAGATAAATCTATTTTCTCTATCAATAATACTTACTGGGGTTCTCATAATTTTTTCCATATCTTCTTGCCTGAACCAGGTAGTAAGCTTACTTAAATCCCACCCTTCCCCCTCCTTTAACAAATCTTTTACATATTCAACTTCAGGCCTTCTGCATTCCTGTATTTTATTTATTCCCAAAATCCAATTGTCCTCTCAAATTCTCACTTTAGTCCCGTCTCCTACTATCCATCTTTCATTCCTTTTCAAAAAAGTCCTTTCCTTGAACCAAGCTTTTCCATGTCCAAGAGGAGTTCCTTGTATTCTTTACATCCCAAAAATTACCATTCGGGTAGTACACTGCTTTAAGCACTTTCATCCAGATGGCGTTTGGACTCTCTACCATCTTCCATGCTTATTTCGCTAGGAAAGCCAAATTTTGAATGTAAAGGTCCTTGAAACCCATGCCTCCCTCTTTTTTGCTTAAGCTAATCTTATTTCAGCTCTTCCAATAAATTCTCTTATCCTTTCCGTTTGAAGCCCACCAAAATCTAGCTACTCTGTTACTCAATTTTTGACAAAATTCTTTTGGAAACCTAACAATACTCATAGCATATGATGAAATTGCTTGTATCACTGCTTTGATTAATACTTCTTTGCCCGCTTGATTTAAAAGCTTTTCTTTCCATTCTCTCAATTTCTCCATGACCCTGTCTTCTATCCATGCTAAGGCTCTGTTCTTGGACCTTCCCCATTGAACTGGAAGCCCCAAGTACTTTCTAGGATTTTCCCAAAAGGCCATATTCAGAATCTCCTCTATATTCACTCTTTTTTTGAATAGATATTTGGCTCCCAAAGATTATGCCATATTTTTCCAAATTTATCCTTTGTCCCGAAGCCTCTGTAAAGGAATTAAGGATTGAAATCAGTTGGTATAGTTCATCCTCATTTGCTTCTGAGAAAATGATACAGTCATATGCAAAAAAGAGATGGCTTAGTGTAGGTGCTGAGTGAGCTACTTTAATGTCTGATATTCTTTTATCTTTCAGAGCCTCCTCCATAAGTATTGTGAAAATCTCGGCTGCAATGATATACAAATATGGGAAAAGGGGATCCCCTTGTCTTAGACCCCTCTGAGGTTTAATCTTTCTTGATAACATTCCATTGATTTTAATCTGTATGTAACTCGTCTCACACATTCCATAGCCCACTTTACCCACATAACATCAAAACCAAAAGCCTTCAGGGTGGCTTCAATAAAATTTCACTCCAACATATCATACGCTTTATTCATATCCACTTTAATGGCCAAATTCTTTGATCCCCCATTCCCTTTTCTACTCAAACTATGAAAAATCTCTTGCACTATGACAATATTATCTTGTATCAACCTCCCACCCACAAAGGCACTTTGAGTTGGGGATACAATCTTGTCCAAAAATTTTCTCAGCTTCATCACTATGACTTTTGAAATAATTTGGTACACGAAATTACAGCAGTTAATCGGTCTCAACTAATTAAGAGTTTCTGGCTGCTTTACCTTCAGAACCAGGACAATAGTGATTTTGCAAATTTGTTCATTTAGTGATTGATGAGCGGATAATTTATACGCTTTTTGACATTGTTTTTAGTATGTTTTTAGTAGGATCTAGTTACTATTAGGGATGTTTTTAATAGATTTTGTGTTAAATTCACATTTCTGGACTTTACTATGAGTTTGTGTGTTTTTCTGTGATTTCAGGTATTTTCTGGCTGAAATTGAGGGACTTGAGCAGAAATCAGATTCAGAGCTGACTGGATGAAGATAGCAGGAAAGCAGAGGTTTAGAGGAACGAAAAGCATCTCCATTCGCTTATCTGAAATTCCTACCAATTATTTACATAAGTACCTCTATCCCTATTCTATTATTTATTATTCGAAAACTCCATTATCACTTTATATCTGCCTGACTGAGATTTACAAGGTGACCATAGCTTGCTTCATACCAACAATCTCCGTGGGATTCGACCCTTACTCACGTAAGGTATTACTTGGACGACCCAGTGCACTTGCTGGTTAGTTGTATCGAAGTTGTGACAATTATGTATTGATATTTTCAAAAATTTTATTCAAAATTTTTAAGAATGAATTCTAGTGTTTCATGAAGAATGTTGAAGCCTGGCTGGCTGTAAAGTCATGTCTAAATTTATTTGGACTGAGGCTTGCAATTTGTTATCAAAGAGCAATATACTCTCGTGTTAAAGACTGAAGCTTGGCTGGCCATTGGCCATGTCTAGTGTTTTGGACTGGAGCTTTCTTTGAAAGCTTGGCTGGCTAGTGAGCCATGTCTAATTCCTGGACTGAAGCTTTAGACTAAGAATGCAAGATTCCTGGAATTCATGTTAAAAATTTTGGAATCCTTATTTTTTCTTTTTCATATAATTTTCAAAAAAAAATCCAAAAAAAAATTAGAAAATCATAAAAAGCAAAAATATTTTTCTGTTTCTTGTATGAGTCTTGAGTCATATCATAAGTTTGGTGTCAACTGCATGTGCATCTTGCATTTTTTCGAAACTTTCCATGCATTCATAGTGTTCATCATGATCTTCAAGTTGTTCTTGGTAAGTCTTCTTATTTGATCTTGATGATTTCATGTTTTGTGTCTTTTCTTGTTTTACATGTGCATTTTTCGTTTCTTAGAGTCTAAACATGAAAGATTTCTAAGTTTGGTGTCTTACATGTTTTCTTTGCATTAAAAATTTTTCAAAAATATGTTCTTGATGTTCATCTTGACATTCAAAGTGTTCTTGGTGTTCATCTTGACATTCATATCATTCATGCATGCATTCATGGTTTTGATTCAAAATTTTCATGCATTGAGTCTTTTTGTTGTTTTTCTCTCTCATCATAAAAATTCAAAAATAAAAAAAATATCTTTCCTTTTTTCTCTCATCAAATTCGAAAATTTGGATTGACTTTTTCAAGAATTTTTAAATCAAATTGTTTCTTATGAGTCAAATCAAATTTTCAATTTGAAAATCTTATCTTTTTCAAAATCTTTTTCAAAAATCAAATCTTTTTCAACATTCTT
>NC_029791.2:108505781-108506036 GCF_000816755.2 Arachis ipaensis
AATATGTTCTTGATGTTCATCATGATCTTCATAGTGTTCTTGGTGTTCATCTTGACATTCATAGCATTCTTGCATGCATTCATTGTTTTGATTTGAAAATTTCATGCATTGCATAATTTTCATGTTTTTCATAAAAATTTCAAAAATCAAAAAAATATCTTTCCCTTTTTCTCCCCTCAAATTCGAAAATTTGGATTGACTTTTTCAAAAATTTTTAAAATCAAGTTGTTTCTTATGAGTCAAATCAAATTTTCA
>NC_029791.2:108507333-108508397 GCF_000816755.2 Arachis ipaensis
GTTGTTTCTTATGAGTCAAATCAAATTTTCAATTTGAAAATCTTATCTTTTTCAAAAATCAAATCTTTTTCAAAATTCTTAGTTATTTTCGAAAATTCCAAAAATATTTTTTTCAAAAATCTTTTTCTTATTTTTATACCAAATTTTCGAAAATAACATAATCAATTAATGTTTTGATTCAAAAATTTGAAGTTTGTTACTTGCTTGTTAAGAAAGATTCAAACTTTAAGTTCTAGGATCATATCTTGTGATTTTTTGTGAATCAAATCATTAATTGTGATTTTAAAAATCAAATCTTTTTCAAAAAAAAAAACTAATTTCTAGCATATCTTTTCAAAAATATCTTCTTATCTTATCTTTTTCAAAAAGTTGGTTTCAAAATATCTTTTCTAACCTCCTAACTTCTTATCTTTTCAAAATTTGTTTCAACTAACTAACTAACTTTTTGTTTGTTTCTTAACTTTTTCAAAACTACCTAACTAACTCTCTCTCTCTAATTTTCAAAAATATCTTCCCACTTTTTCAAAAATTTCTTTTTAATTAACTAATTATTTTTATTTTTATTTTTGATTTTAAAAATTTTCGAAAAATACTGACATTTTTCAAAAACCATTTTCGAAAATCACTAACTCTTTTTCAAAAATATTTTTCGAAAATTCTCTCTCTCCCATCTTATTCTATTTATTCATTCATATCCTAACATCTCATCTCACATCTCTGCCATCCTCACAGTTGTGTTTCTTCCATTATATTACATTCTTTGTCTCCCCCTCTTCTTCTACTCACACAGGGATCCCTATACTATGGTATAAAGGATCTCTATTATTATTATTATTTTTCTGTGCCTTCTTCTTTGTCATATGAGCAGGAGCAAGGACTAGAATATTCTTGTTGAAGCAGATCCAGAACCTGAAAGGACTCTGAAAAGGAAACTAAGAGAAGCTAAAATACAACAATCCAGAGATAACCTTTCAGAAATTTTCGAACAGGAAGAGGAGATGGCAGCCGAAAATAATAATAATGTAAGGAAGATGCTTGGTGACTTTACTGCACCTAATTCCAAT
>NC_029791.2:108514754-108515091 GCF_000816755.2 Arachis ipaensis
CATTAATTGTGATTTTAAAAATCAAATCTTTTTCAAAAACTAATTTCTATCATATCTTTTCACAAATATCTTCTTATCTTATCTTTTTCAAAAATATCTTTTCAAAATATCTTTTCTAACTTCCTAACTTCTTATCTTTTCAAAATTTGTTTCAACTAACTAACTAACTTTTTGTTTGTTTCTTAACTTTTTCAAAACCTCCTAACTAACTCTCTCTCTCTCATTTTCGAAAATATCTCCCTTCTTTTTTCAAAAAAAAAAAATATCTTTTCAAAAATATCTTTTCTAACTTCCTAACTTCTTATCTTTTCAAAATTTGTTTCAACTAACTAACTAA
>NC_029791.2:108515153-108516764 GCF_000816755.2 Arachis ipaensis
TCAACAAAACTCTGCACATCTGTGAGGCTCCATGAGAGCCCACTGTCAAGCTATTGACATTAAAGAAGCGTTGTTGGGAGGCAACCCAATGTTTATTTATCTAACTATATTTTTCTTGGTTATGTGTCTTTATAGGTTCATGATCATGAGGAGTCACAAAATAAATATAAAAATTGAAAACGGAATCAAAAACAGCAGAAGAAAAAATCACACCCTGGAGGAGCATCTGTCTGGCGTTCAAACGCCAGAATAGAGCATAGTTCTGGCGCTGAACGCCCAGAATGGGTGCATCCTGGCGCTGAACGCCCAGAACAAGCATGGTTTTGGCGTTCAACGCCAGAAATGGCAGCAAAGGGGCGTTGAACGCCCAAAATGGGCACCAACCTGGCGCTGAATGCCCAGAGTTGTGTGCAAGGGCATTTTACATGCCTAAATTGGTGCAGGGATGTAAATGCCTTGACACCTCAGGATCTGTGGACCCCACAGGATCATCTCAGGATCTGTGGACCCCACAGGATCCCCACCTACCTCATCATCTCTCTTTCCATTCATGATCATCCCTTCTGTTTTCCATTTACCACTCACATCCATACACCCACTACCTTCAAAATTCAACATCTCTCTCCCACCCAATCCCACCCATATGGCCGAATACACACTCTCATCCATCTCCTCCATATCTTCTTCTTATTCTTCTATTCTTTCTTCTTTTGCTCGAGGGCGAGCAACATTCTAAGTTTGGTGTGGTAAAAGCATAGCTTTTTTTGTTTTTTTCCATAACCATTGATGGCACCTAAGGCCAGAGAAACCTCTAGAAAGAGGAAAGGGAAGACAAAAGCTTCCATCAAGGGTCTATAGCTCAGTGGTAGAACATTTGACTGCAAATCAAGAGATCCCTGAGATACCTCAGGGGATACATTTTCTTCCACACAATTATTGGAAGCAACTAAGGGTGGAACATCAAGAGTACTCCATCATCCTTCATGAAATCAGAGAAGATCTAAAAGCAATGAAGGAGGAGCAGCAAAGACAAGGAAGAGACATAGAAGAGCTCAAGGACATCACTAAGGTGGACTCATTCCTTGTTCTTATTTTCTCTGTTTTTCGTTTTCTATATTATGTGCTTATCTATGGTTGTGCCTTCATCACATGATCATTAGTAGTTAGTAACTTTGTCTTAAAGATATGAATGTCCTATGAATCCATCACCTCTCTTAAATGAAAAAATGTTTTAATTTAAAAGAACAAGAAGTACATGAGTTTCGAATTTATCCTTGAACTTAGTTTAATTATATTGATGTGGTGACAATGCTTCTTGTTTTCTGAATGTATGCTTGAACAGTGCATATGTCTTTTGAAGTTGTTGTTTAAGAATGTTAAATATGTTGGCTCTTGAAAGAATGATGACTAGGAGACATGTTATTTGATAATCTGAAAAATCATAAAAATGATTCTTGAAGCAAGAAAATGCAGCAAAAAACAAAGCTTGCAGAAAAAAAAATAGGCGAAAAAAAAAATTAGAAAGAAAAAGAAAAAGCAAGCAGAAAAAGCCAAAAGCTCTTAAAACCAAGAGGCAAGAGCAAAAAGCCAATAACCCTTAAAACCAAAAGG
>NC_029791.2:108516770-108518824 GCF_000816755.2 Arachis ipaensis
AAATTTTCTGGAGCTACAGAACTCGAAATGGCGCGCTTCCAATTGCGTTGGAAAGTAGACATCCAGGGCTTTCCAGAGATATATAATAGTCCATACTTTGGCCAAGAATAGACGACGTAAACTGGCGTTCAACGCCAGCCTTCTGCCCAAATCTGGCGTCATGAATTAAGATCAGAGCACCAAGCTTTGGAGCCATTACCAGGATTTGTTCGAGCCTGGAGATCACAATTTCGTGCACCAGTGATCCTTCCTTAAAAAAGTTCTTAACTACTGCGGTTACTTCCTTTCCTACAATCTCCCAGTGTTTTTGAAAAAACAGGCCATTAAGTCCATCAGGACCTAGAGCCTTAAGGCTGCCTAAGCTAAAAGCTGCATCTTTAATCTCCTTATCAGAAATATCTTCAATAAGACTATTATTCATCTCTTGTGTTACTCGTTTTGGAATTTTACCAATGCAATCCGCCATTCTGAGATCTTTAGTGGCTTTGAACAAACTTTTAAAATACTTTTCAGCCATCTTCCTCACCTCATCTTCTTCACTTATCCATTCCCCATTTGCATTTTTCAATCTTTCAATCCTATTTTTGTCCCTCCTTTGAACTGTAGACGCATGAAAAAATGCTGTATTTTTGTCTCCCAACCTCAGCCACTTGATCCGGGCTCTTTGTCCCCAGAATTTTTCTTCCTGCTTCCAAAGAAAGGTGGTTCTTCTCTTTAATTTCTTAATTTCTTCTTGTCTATCCTCTGCCAAATCTAAGCTCATAATCTCTTGTAGTTTTGCTTTCATCCTCTCGATCTCATGGTCTGCTCTCTTGAACGTCACTTTACTCCACTTTCTTAATTCCCTCTTACTTCCTTCTATTCTCTTAATTAATTTGTTCCAGTTCTCATCTTCTAGTCTGCCTTCCCTGCCCCATCCCTTTCTAATAATATTTTCACACTCATCATGATCCTCCCAATATGCCTCATATTTAAATTCCTTTCTAATCTTGACCTTTGGTTCAAACCTCAAAATTAGAGGAGTATGATCCGAGCTAATAGATGGTATAGCTGTTAACACAGCATTTGGATACATTCTCCTCCATTCCCACATGGATAGGCCCTGCCAATCCTTTCCCTAGTAATAAACCCATTCCTAGGGTTACTAAACCATGTAAATTTCATACCTTTCAAGTCAAAATCCATAAGCGCATTAGTATCCACAAAATTTCTAAACACCAAAATCTGATTTCTTGATTTAGGGTGCATGCCTCTTTTCTCTTCTTAATTTAAAATTTCATTGAAATTCCCTATTAACATTCTCGGTTTATTTAGATTACATTCTCTATGGATAATTCTTTCCATAATTCTTTCCTTCTCTGTGGATTCGGATGCCCATAAACAAAATTACACTCCCATTCATCTCCATTCTTATATTTAATAGTAGCTTTAATATAATTAAGACACCAGGCATAAACATTAATACTGATATTATCATTCAAAAATAAACATAATCCACCAGACAAACTCCGGGATTCTACACAAAAAGCTTTATCATAATAGATTTTTCTCCTAATTCTATCAACAGTTTTTTCACTGGCTTTAGTCTCCATCAAAAAGATAATACTCGGCTTAAACTGTCTGCAGAGGTTCTGCACCTCCGCCACTGTCGCAGGCGCCGCTAACCCGCGACAGTTCCAACTTATGCAACTCATGATTGCAGGTGGGGCATGCTAAGGCCCGCCTCCTCAGCCATGTTTTGTATGTTCAGGTACCTTTTCTTCCTTGCAGCTTTTTCTGACTCATATTCTTCATCTTGCATGCTCTTTATTGTTGCCTTTGGCTTCGTGATCTCCCTCTTCCTCTTCAAACTCAGTTGCATTCCCATACTCTGTGCTAATTTTACTTCCCAATTCCCTGCTGTATCCATTAAATCAGTTCCACCATCAAGCTTAATTCCTTCTCCTTCATCTTCACTTGGCAATTCAACATCATAAAAATCTCCGTTGCCACTGCATTGCATTATTTTTTACATTGGTTTCCTGTCCTTCCATTCTGCATCCCTCTTATCTCTA
>NC_029791.2:108518994-108524798 GCF_000816755.2 Arachis ipaensis
ACTTAACTCCTTATCTTAGCTCCTTTTCCCCATTTCTCCTTCAACATATGCATTATAGTAGGGCCTGTATTTGCATTCTGTTTCTACTGTCTCTGTATATTCTGGGCTTTTCCTTCCCTTAGATTGTCCTTCACCATGTGTAGTCCATCATTGTTACCTTTTGGTGGGTTTTGCTCAACTTCCATGCAGGTTATATTTTTTGATTTAATGGGCCTGTTGGCCCAATTATTCCCAACCTCTCTATTTAACTTTTTTTCCTTAGCCTCGTGAAATTTTGTTTTTAACTTGCCTAACTTGAGAAAATATCTTCCCAATTCTCCTAACTGCTCCAAATCTTCATTCTCTAACACAAATCCTTCCAGTTGCTGATTTTCCAGACCTTCTCCTACCTGCTCCTCTGCACCATGACTCTGTGCTACTCCATCTCCTTGATTTCTGCTTGCAACCTCCTTCCCTCTTCGTCTCCCAATGCTTCCCATTCCACCAGTGACACTTTCAGCTGAGAACTGTAGATCCTTACCTTCCTTTCCAGCCTGGTTGATTGCACGCGCCTCTTGTTCTCCCTCTTTACTATCTGAAGTTTCTTCCCCAGTTCTCCATGCCTCCTTGTACATGAGTGATTTTGCCTTGTTAACTCCAAGGCCAGCTGAATATCTGGATTTACTTGGATCCCAGCTTGCCATAGCTTGAGGCCTCTGGCAGTCCTTCCTCCCATGTCCCAATAATCCACACTTCAAACAGTAGCTATCCTGAATTCTTTCATACTTAAATTCAATCCAGGTATTTGGTAAGTCTTCTCTGGCCAGCCAGAACCCAGTTGGTAGTGGCCTTGTTATATTCAAAGCTACTTTCACCCTGAGAAATGATCTTTTCAACATATTGCTGCTTTTTGGATCCTCTGTTTCCATTGTTATTCCTATCTTGTCTCCAATGATTCTTGCAGTGTTATTGTTGAGATATGCCTGTGGGAACCCATGCATCTGCACCCATAATTCCATTTTATCATGATTTACCTCATGTATGGATTCCCTCTGGTTCCACATCTGTTAAGTTAACTAGCTGCCCTCTTATGCTCCATACTCCTCTCTTCAATATTTGAAGCCCTTTTCTCTGATCTTTGAAGCTGATAAGGATCTTGTTCCTTCTTACCTCCAAAATAGCAACACCTTGTGGATTTCCCTATATCCCATAATAGCATTCCTTATCACCTTGAAACTTAGTTCTTTCTCCGATATTATCTTGCCCACCAAGTTGATGTAGTTAGATTTGTGTTCCTCTTCTAATCTCTGGTTAATTGCAATCACTTTTCCTTCTATTGGTTCCAAACCAAAAGTTGTCATGCTTTTGTACTGTGTATTTTATGTGTGGTGTGTAAATAAGCTGGTTGTGTGAGTGTTGATATGTAATACTTGCTGATTCAGTGTTATATGCGGATAAAATTATGGCTAATCTAACAGGTTTTCTTGTTGTAGGTTGGTTTTGCTGGAAGGGCTGATATTCAAGTACCAGTTCGACTAGAACCTTACGTTCTAAAAAGCTCTCCTCACGAGAGAACTCGCTCTCCTGCTGAGAGATTCACACTGACACGTTGGATCGGTATTATGGATTTGTGGAAAATGGCAATGTCATGAGTATTGGGCTTTGAAAGTTGGTTAAGGTATTTGGGCTGTGGGTTAAGGCTCTTTCTCTGACAGCCCAGCCAAAAGAAAAAAAAAAATTTAATATGTGTAATTAAAGAGCTTTCTTGACTTGGCTGTAGGGACACATTTTTCCTTTGTCCACCAAGGCAAACCCCTTCTTCGGGTACTGACCGGGAAAATGCTAAGAAAAGAAGTTACATTTATCGGAAATGAATCTTTTTAATTTTTTTTAACAATTAAAAAAATAAATTGTAATTTTTTATTATTAATTTTATAAATAAAATAAAAAAATAAAAAATAAAAATAAAATATTAAAATCGACGACAGAGTTGTCTGTTATTTTAAAAGTAAAACACCACACCCATGGCACACGCCATTGTTTCCAAGTCCTCCAAGTGGTTATTCTCTAGCAAGACTACCTTCTTCCTCTTCTTCAAGTTAGCCTTTCCATGTTTAACTCCTCCTCCTCCTCGCACAGACACAGCATCTGAGTTAATTATGCCATCCAATTCCAACATGCACAACACAAAAGAAGATGACAAACTCAGAGACGTTTTTGATCACTTGGACGTTGACAAAGACGGCAAAGTCTCAAGCAAGGAGCTCGTGGATTATTTGGGGTCGGTAGGCGAGTCGGTGAACCATAAAGTGGCAAAGAAGATTGTGAACGAGTTTGACTCCGACGGGGATGAGTTGCTTCATTTTGGGGACTTCGTGAGACTGATGAAGCAAGAGGACAATGGCGACTTGGAAGATGTTCTAAGGAGCGCGTTTGAGATGTTCGAAGTTGAGAAAGGTTGTGGCTGCATAACACCCAAAGGGTTGCAGAACATGTTACACCAATTGGGGGAAGTTAAATCTCACCAAGAGTGCGAGGCCATGATTCGACCATTCGATCTTGATGGCAATGGATTCCTTGATTTCCATGAGTTTCAGCAAATGATGTCACCGGTTCCTTGATCCCACCTATTTTCCAAATTCAACTTTTCTTTTTTTTTTTTCTTTAAAAAAAATATATATATTTTCATGTGAAAGCCAAAGTTGAATCACAGTTTAATACTCAAATAATTTTAAATGTATGTCGCTATGTAGTTTTAAAATGTTATTCCTGCAAAAATTATATGCATACTGATTGATGTACTGATGTACATATATTATATTAAGGAAAATGTAACAACAGAGTAACTTCTTGTGAACGTTCATCTAGAAGGCTTACTTCACCACAACGAACAGACCTACCTATTCTCATTGCCTCTGAATCAGAAAGTAAACAACAAAAGAAGGTCATACTCCAACGATTTTTTAGTCCTTGCAAGCCAGTAGACTCATTCTCTCATTCTGTGCTTCTCTTTTTTTCGAATTGAAGCTATCACTATAACAAAGTAACAAACAAATGGTGTTAAAAATAATGAAGATTTCGTTAATATAGTACACCAGAAAGGGATGATGATCAAGAATCAAGATGCCTTGTCACTTGTCAGTTTGCCAATAAATATTATTTAGCAATGACTATATTCATTGGTTTGACCAATTCTACCCTTCTTTGGGTTTAGGATTACGGTGTCTGGATCCAATTGCAGCAAAGGAGTGACATCATCGGCAGAATCATTGATGTCGACCCTTATTATCATAATTTGCTGATAGTAACGTGAAACTAATAGAAATAATAAATAATTTTATCACTTTTTTAATCCAACCCGCGTTTGCGCTATATATTACGTATTCTGATATGAGAAATATTAGTCTATCATATCACGAGTCTGAGTCCAATGGATAATACTATTGTTCTCTTCACACTAAGCTTTCTTCTTGTATCTTCAAATGGCATCATGTCACAGCAGAATTATTCAGGAAACTCAGTACTAAATTGCAGCAACAACGACGCAGAGGGTCCTTCTTCAGATTTCCTATACACCTGCAATGGATTCCAAAAATCTTGCTTAGCCTTTCTCATATTCAAATCCCAAACTCCTCACAACACCATTGCCACAATCTCCAACCTCACTTCCTCAAACCCAGAGGACCTTGCAAGGTTCAACAACGCCTCTCATTCCACACTGTTCCGAACCGGCAAAGAAGTCATTGTCCCTCTCAATTGTTCTTGTCCAACCAGAGAACATGATGATGATTATGATGAGTACTATCAAGCCCAAACCACATACGTTCTGCCAAAAGATCCAACATATTTTACAACAGCAAATGATACCTTTCAGGGATTAACCACGTGCGATTCTCTCCAGCGTTACAATACTTATGGGGTTCTTGATTTGCATCCTGGCATGGTGTTGCACGTGCCCCTCAGATGCGCTTGTCCGACGGCGCGTCAAGCCGGTAGCGGCACCAAGTATTTGCTGACCTACTCGGTTAATTGGGGTGATAACATCTCTAATATCGCAGCACGGTTCCATGTCAACGCAAGTAGTATGGTTGATGCCAATGGTTTCTCCTCAGAAAATGAAATGCTCTATCCATTCACAACTGTCCTGATTCCATTAACAAGTGAACCCAACAGCACAATAACCAAAGTTCAAAATGGTCAACCACCTTCTCCAACTACTCTTTACACTGTAAGAAAGGATAAGAAAAAGACAAAAAGAAAAAGAATCATAGTTGCTCTTACTTCCTCGGCGAGCTTCTTGTTTTTTCTGTTTGTCGTTTTATCTCTAGTGTTTGTGCGTAGAAAGAGATTAGAAATTTTCTTCAGGGGAGATAGAAGAGGCAGAACAAAGCAAGTGTTTTCAGAACAAATACGTGAAGGGTTAGCAAGCATTGAGCTTCTTTCCAAAGTGTACAAGTTTGATGAAATTAAAGAAGCAACTGAGAATTTCAGTGCAAGCAACAGAATCAAAGGCTCTGTCTACCGTGGGGTATTTGGTAAGGAGAGGGAAATCATGGCGATCAAGAAGATGAATTTGGGTGCCTCTAAAGAAGTGAATTTGTTAGGAAGGATCAATCACTTCAACCTGATAAAGCTGGAAGGTTACTGTGAAAAAGATGGATCCTTCTATCTTGTTTTTGAGTACATGGAAAATGGTTGTTTGAGAGAATGGCTTGGGAGAAGAAACAGAACCATAGAACACCAATGTTGGAGAAAGAGGATTCGGATTGCTGTGGATGTTGCAAATGGACTTGAGTATCTTCATAACTTCACAGATCCTTGCTATGTTCACAAGGCCATAAACACTGATAATATATTGCTAAATAAAGATCTAAGGGCCAAGATAGCGAATTTCACTCTGGCTAAAGAATCAGATAGAGAAGTAACAAGCTCTTGTTCTTATTACACATCCCATGTTGTGGGAACCAGGGGTTATATGGCTCCAGAGTATCTTGATTCAGGGAGAGTCACATCGAAGATGGATGTGTATGCGTTCGGAGTGGTGCTGTTGGAATTGATCACCGGCAAAGATTCTATTATTGTGCAGGATGATGGAAGTGAGACGATGCTTTCATCAATCATATTGAATCTCATTGACAAAGATGATGCAGAAGAGAAACTCGGTTTGTTCATTGATCCTAGTCTCGTGGGAAACTGTGAGAAGGTCTATGCAATTCAGCTAGTTAACCTAAGCCTAGCATGCTTGGTTGAAGAACCTTCAAGGAGACCAAACATGGCAGAAGTGGTCTCGAGTTTGCTTAGAATATATACAGAAATTGAGACAAGAACGTCACCCTGCCGCATCAATGACAGTGGAAGCACGGAGAGGTGAAATCGTACTGCATATGTTTGTTTACTTAAAGTAAATGTAAAATTTTTATGCTCTGAAATTACTTTTCTGCAAAACATGGCTAATATGTGTAATAAGCATTTTAGAATCATTATTTGTACATTAATATTTGAACTCAAAATGTTGTCAAATCCATAATTTTTTGGCTGTCAAAATAATTACTTACTCTTGCAAAAAAAAGTTAAGTGGATACTTGATATCACCTTCTACTGTTTTATTTCGTTAATTTTCTTAACTCAACATGAAATATATGTGAAAGAATTCAATAGAGAATCAAATTAAAAGACTTGAATGAAAAATATTACTTATGCTTTTCACTTTTCAGTTTGCATATGTGAAATTATCAAAACAGATTCGAAATGAAATTAAATAAATCTCTATGTTAATTTTTTTTAAAAAAATAAAAGATAACTAAAAAATAATTATGCATTTTTAT
>NC_029791.2:108524936-108528086 GCF_000816755.2 Arachis ipaensis
GCGACTCAATAGCAGGGAACCCACAGAAGGAGAGAACCGCCCCTATTGCAGCTTGCTACGGCCACCGTTAACAATGAACTTTCTTCGTATTCAGAAAATCCTAAAACCACTCTGAATTTTTCATTATATATTCTACTTTTCGATGTACAACAACAACAGCGTATCGATCCCTATCTCCGACCACGAATCCGACGAACATGGTGGCGTGCGGGTTCACACGCGACGGAAGCGTAAGATAGTGATTCACAGAGGAAACCACGACTTCAGAGAAAAAGTGTTGAGGAAGTTACTTAGACACTGGATCCTAATCATCATTCTTTTAGCTTCGGCTTTGTTTGTGTTCGAGGCCTTCACCATTGGTCGCAAACCTGATTCCACTGTCACCTCAGAGCTACGAACTCCAAATAAAAATGGTGGAATAAAGTCAATAAACTCGCAACTTGCATTGGGAAAGGAACCCCAACATGACAACTTGAATCGGCTCGATCCACCGCGTAAGTTCTCAGTTATTGTTACCAGCACGCAAAAACTTGCAATTGTAATTGTAATTAATTATGATTATGATGTCTGATTTGATTGATCCTGGTAGGTTGCTTGAAGCTTCTGCCAGTTGAAGAACTTGAACACCTTGATATTCCTGTGACAGAAGAGTCTAATGGCCCTGTTAACCAGGTTCTATATGTTTCAGAGGGAGAGTCTTCTTTGGTAGGACGGAATGCTACCTTTTCTCTTGCGAGATTTAATTTGTTTACTGGAAATCAAACATTAGAGCAGAGAGATACAAGTTTTGAGGTCATTATCTGTTTATCCTTATTTATTTTAAGACCTAATATTTGAATATTATTAAACGGGGAGATGGATTTCTCCTAAAGTTGTAGCAAGGATTTACATGGTTTTGTTACTTGAACTTTTTAATATGCTTACTATGCTCATATTATGCTCTGTTTTTCTTCATATAGATTAAGGAATCTATGATGGTACATTGTGGTTTCTACAGTTTAAATGGAGGGTTTAAGATATCTGATGAAGATAAAACTTATATGCATGCTTGCAAAGTTGTGGTTTCTACTTGTGCATTTGGTGGTGGAGATGATCTCTATCAACCTATTGGGATGTCAGAGGCCTCACTTAAGAAGGTTACTTGACTAGCATAAGAGTTTCATTGTTATTGTAACTTAAAAGTCACCAATCTTACCTTCCAAATATGTTTAGTGGTATGCAGGTCTGCTACGTAGCATTCTGGGATGAAATCACCTTAAGAGCACAGGAATTGGCAGACCACCGAATTGGAGAAAATGGATTTATAGGGAAATGGAGAGTTGTGATTGTGAGGGATCTTCCTTTTGTTGATCAAAGGCTGAACGGCAAAATTCCCAAGGTATTCAATCTTTAAAATTATTTCATTCTATTAAAAATTTCCCTTGTATATAATTCTGTATTTGCCCATATTCTTGAATTATTGATGTAGAGGAATAGTTTTTCTTTCCATTTATATATATGTTCAATAAAATAGTGAGCAGAACGAAGTAGTTGTGTAGTTATTTGAATTTTTTACTTTTATGGCAACACTCACATAAATAAATGTTAGTATGCAAGTAAGACCTTTGCTGCTCTGTTATTCTTTACCTTTGCTTCATCTACTTGATTCAACTAGTTTGTGTGCCTATCTTCTAGATGTTAAGCCACCGCCTATTTCCTCAAGCAAAATTCTCTATCTGGGTAGACTCAAAGTCCCAATTTAGGAGGGACCCACTAGGTGTGTTGGAGGCACTTCTTTGGCACCCACATTCAGTATTTGCCATATCTGAACATGGAGCTCGCAGTAGTGTCTACGATGAGGCTAAGGCTGTAGTCAAGAAAAATAAAGCCAAGCCAGAGGAAGTTGAAGTGCAGTTGAACCAATACCGCAAGGATGGGTTGCCTGAAGACAAAAGATTTATTGGAAAGAAAGGTGCACATTGCTATACATTTCCCCCCATTATTAGCTAAAATAGCTTTGACTTTTTAAGTTTTAAGATTTGTTTTCCCTGTTCACGAAAGCATACCTTGCTGTTCTATTCACCTAGAATATCTTTATGCAATCATTTTCTTATGACTGAACTAGATGCTAATCCTCTGTTATCTTTATGCTAATCCTCTCATTGAACATATCAAAACTTGTTCTGTGCAGCTCTGTGTGAAGCCTCTGTTATCGTGAGGAAGCATATGCCACTAACTAATCTTCTGATGTGCCTCTGGTTTAATGAGGTGGTTCGATTCACTTCTAGGGATCAACTCAGCTTCCCATATGTCTTATGGCGGCTTAATGCTTTCAAATACATCAATACATTCCCTGTCTGCACCCGCAAGGATTTAGTCAACAGCATGGGCCACATCCGCAAGGCCAAGCCTTTGCAATTACAAAGATAGTTGAATGGGGACGGCCTACATGCATTTATCTTAACTCATTCTTTAGTTCGTTCATTTGATTAGCCATTTGAACTAGATATATATTTTTCTACCCTCATCTCTCGCTTGATCATTCATTCAATATTCGGTGTATGGTTATAAGTTGGAGAAATTGTTCCGTGATCATTGAGGTTGAATATGTTTCATCACCATTTATTAAATGACATTTTTATCTTGATTAGTTGATTAGAGCACATTTACGTTGATGTACCATTACCACATAAGTATTTATATAATATGTGATCTGTCCGTTTTAACTCGGACTAGCACCCTCAAAGTAATGGCATATGATTATAACTTGGTTACGAAATATACATTTATTCTAGTTATAAATCCTAAAAGAAAGGTTAAGCATAGTTATAAAATCTGATACACAGGTATGTTTAGACTTGAGTGAAAAGTAACACTACACTTGCTTACTTGGACGTTCGAGTGTTTTTTGCAGGTACTCCCGACATTCTGGAAGCAGGAACTGGAGAGATATTGGCTCATAGGACTCTACCTCCGTACAACAAGTAAAGTTTCCAGAACAATTTGTATATTCTGATACTGTTAACTCTGATTAGTTGATTACTGAAAAGATCTCGTTTATCTTTTCCCGTTGGTTTAATCAGATGCTTTAAATATATATATAATTGGATGACTTATTTAGGAGGAGAATGGAGTGTGCCCTATGTTTTTGTCTTGGCCTTTTTGGCCTTT
>NC_029791.2:108528195-108546568 GCF_000816755.2 Arachis ipaensis
CCCCCCCTCTTCTTTTTTCTCTCTTTTCTTTCAATTATTAGAGGAATTCTTTCATGTTTTTCTGTCTAAAATATATATTCATGTTTTGGGAACATAAAAATTCATTGATTTGGTTATACCTGGGATCAAATAATGGCATGGAATTAGCATTCAAATTGGCCACAAATAAATGGTACACAAGACGATCTCATTTCTGAAATATTTTGAAAATTCAATTTCTTTCCACCGCTGGAAACAAAGAAGTCATTTATATTTAATTATTTACAGTTATTCTAAATCATGTAAAATTGTAAATAAACTCACAAACTTGAGTAGTAGGATTGAGCAAAAAGTATTTATCTTCTCTTAACGAAGTAGCGATAGTTCGATTCTGATTATAAAATGATATATATATATATATATACTCTCACTTGCGGAGGCGTTTTGGGGTTAGAGCTGTCAAATGGATGGACAGAGAAGCTAGTTCGAGTACTCGTTTCGTCACCAGCCACGAGTTAAAGTTAGAAAAACCAGGTCCATATTTTAAACGGTTCTCACCAAGTTGGTCCACCTGGCTCACATCCATCTCAAGTCATCCCAGGATTAAGGCTCAGTTTCACTAAATAACTTAAATAAGTTAATAAGTTCTTTTGAAAAAAGAGTTTAAAGTATAAGACTTTTATTAATAGTAACTTATAAATAAGTTATTTTGTGTTTAGATTTTTAACTATAGAAGTACTTATTTTAAAGTTGTAGCGTTTGGATAAATAATTCAAAAAATACAATTTTTTTAACATAAGAGAATTGATATTAAAATAACGATGATAACAAATACTTTCCATTATTGAAGGTTGATTTTACATAACCAAATCACAAGATTACAATCAATCAGGCAATTGATTCTTTATTTGTTCTCTAATTAGTTCCATTTTTCTAGCACTTTCAGCATTCGGTTCTTTCCACGTAATATCATTAGAAACTGGTTCTTCTATTTCACCTTCACCTTCACTCATAAGATCAAAATTTTCATAGAATTCTTCAAATTGTTCATCGCTTGTGTCATTCCGTCGAATAAAATTGTGTAAAGCCATACAAGCACTAATAATTCTAACTTGTGTGTCAAAGGAAAACGATGGCATGGCACCTAAGATTTTTCATCTTACTTTACAACATTCAAATGAGCGTTCAATTGTACATCTAAGGCTAGAATGATAATAGTTGAATACTTCATTTCTTTCTCTTGCTTTGGGACCCAATCTAAAATGCGGAAGATGGTATTTGTGACCTTTATAAGGATCTAAGAATCCCATAAAATACGGATAGCCAGAATCTACCAAGTAGTACTTATCTAGCAAAAATTTAGTGCACCACAAAATCAGTTAATAAAAATAAAGAGTTTAATCTAATATAAATAATATCAGTCTCATATGCTAACATTTAGGAGGAAGAGGGAAATGAAGACTTTGTCTACGCACACCTTGATTGAAAATTTTAGTATCGTGTGCAGATCCCTCCCAACTTGCCCATACAAATGTGAAACACATGTTAAAATCACATATTGCCATCACATTTGTAGTTGTAATCCCTTTCTACCAATGTATGAAATTTTCTTGTCGGCAGGAACAACAACAGGTATATGAGTTCCATCTATTGCACCAATACAATTTTTAAAATATGGATAATATCTTTCATCATTTTTAATTTCCACTGGAGTATCTGTGAATTGTGGATCAGTTGGTTGAATAATATGTTGAGCAAGCTTGCAAACAGCATCCAATACACAATGAAATTGTCTAGAAATAGTTTTCCCTGAATGTTGGAATCTCTCTTCTGCATTACATATTCAACCTGGTTGTCCAATGATATATAAAAATATACCTACTTGTTCATGAATTCCAACCCTTTTGTTGTCTTCAGATTGTAAGTACTTTGTAAAACATCACAGAGATGAAGGAACACAAGCTTTTTCATCCTAAATTGCTGGTAGCAACGAATAGGATGCCCATTTAAAAGTTCATTTACCCAACCACTTCCTGTTAATCTTGAAGTTCTTCGTGGATTTTTCACAACGTACTTTAGAAAATAATCAACACAAGTTGCGATTGTTATTAAAGTCATTGTCTTCTTCTTACGTTTGGCTGCGACCTTTTGTTTGTTTTCAAATTCTTCGTCTGACACATTTGTATTTGACATCAAACTTTCAGTTGAGCTGTTAGATATCCTGTTATACAAATATTTTAAACTAATATCAAATAAACACTAGTTCACATATTAAATATAAAATAGCAAACAACCATAGAAAATAATAAAAAAATATAATCATAGAAAATATTTTTTGAACAACACATAAATACTTTAAAAAGAGACATTCTAGCAAAAAAAAACTTTAAGAACCAGACACATCTGCTGACATCCATGGATCAAGGAGAAAGGGCACACCAGCAACTTCATCCGGAGCCTCTTTTCGACCTTTCGTCAGCCCAACACTTTTCTTTCATGGCACTTCTTTTCAATGAAGAAGCTCATCCTTCAAACCAACTTGAGCTTTTGCCAAGTCCAATTACTCATTATCTTTGTTCTTTCAATACCTTTTCTACTGTTAACAATTCTTCAAATCGAGATTCATTCTTGAATACTTAGATCATTGATTCTGGTGCCACAGATCATATTGCATCAAATTTATCTTGGTTTATTTCTTACACACAAATTTCTCCTATTATTGTTCATTTACCAAATGGTTCTCGAACTACTGTTTCTTACAAAGGGCATTATTCATCAACGTAGTTGTGTTGAAACTCCTCAACAAAATGGAAGGGTAGAACGCAAGCATCAACATATTTTGAATATAGCTCGTGCTCTTATGTTTCAATCTAATTTACCATCATCTTTTTGGTCTTATGCTGTTAGACATGCTGTTTATTTACTTAATAGAGTTCCATCATCCGCAATTAATTTTAAAACACCATTTGAGATTTTATTCAATCATCCACCAAATTATCATGACCTTAAAGTTTTTGGATGCTTATGTTTTGTTTCTACCCAAATGGCAAACAGATCAAAATTTGATCCAAGAGCCAAAAAGGCTGTATTTATTGGCTTTCAACCTGGTTTTAAAGGGTATAATGTTGTTTATGATTTAGAAGATAAAAGAATTGAGATTTCTAGAAACGTAATTTTTTATGAAATGATCTTGCCCTTAGTCACAAAAAATGTCCAATTCCAGACACTCAGCCTAACATTGCCAAACACACCTTCTCAAAAACAAGATTCAGTTAGTCTTCCAGTTGAACTCGCACCTATACCCATTGACCCAACTCCACCTAGTTCTTTATTTTCTCCAACAACCTCTCCTTCTTCCTCACTATCATTTCCTAACCAAGTTGAACCCATGACTATCGAATCACTTTCAACACTAGACACCAGTCCACCATCACCTTCTCATCCCCCGTCACCTTCTTCACCACCTGAGCAACCCATCCTCGTCATTCCGACCGGCCTCACCGACCTCCAGCATATCTCTCTGATTACTTGTGTAACTCCTCTCTCATCTCTACAAATCAATCTCCCTCAAAGTGCAAGTATCCTTTATCTTCAGTCATGTCTTTTTCTTCTCTTTCATCTTCACATAAAAAGTTTATTTTATCTCTACATTCTGACGTTGAGCCAAAGTCTTTTAAGGACGCCAATCAACACTTTAATTAGCGTAGTGCTATGAAAGATGAGTTGGATGCTCTTGAGATGAACAAAACTTGGTGTCTTGTTGATTGCCCTACAGGAGTTAAGCCGGTTGGCTGTAAATGGGTCTATCGCATCAAACGCAAGCCTGATGGTTCAGTTGATCGATATAAAGCACGTCTTGTGGCTAAAGGGTTTACTCAAACTGAAGGTGTTGATTTCTTGGAAACTTTCTCCCCTGTTGTCAAGCCTGCCACCATCAGATTAGTTTTGGCATTGGCCTCTATGAAGCATTGGCCTATACATCAGTTGGATGTCAATAATGCTTTCTTACATGGAGATCTTTCTGAGGATGTTTATATGACTCTGCCACCTGGATTTATATCTCCTCAACCGAATCAATACTGTAAGCTACTAAAGTCACTGTATGATTTACGACAATCTAATCGTATGTGGTATGACAAACTTTCTCATCTTTTGCTATCTCATGGATATCAGCAGACCTCATCTGATTATAGTTTATTTGTCAAATTCATTGGTGATCAAATTTCTATCCTTTTAGTCTATGTTGACGACATTGTTCTCACTGGTAATTTCATTTCTGAACTTGCTGCCATTAAGTCTATTTTGCACCAACACTTCCGAATTAAAGACTTGGGCCCATTAAAATATTTTTTGGGTATTGAGGTTGCTCAATCAGAGAAGGGAATTTGCTTATCTCAGAGAAAATATTGTCTTGATTTTTTGGAAGATTCTGGTTTATTAGGTGCTAAACCTGCCTCTGTTCCAATGGATAGTACCACAAGACTATATCAAGACAAAAGTCCCCTGCTATCCGACCCTTTTGTATATCGTCGTTTGGTTGGCCGTCTTATCTATCTCACCACTACTCGACCGGACATCATGTATGCCACTCAACAATTAAGTCAATTCATGGCATCTCCTACTGAATCTCATCTTCAAGCTGCCAAGCATGTGTTACGATATCTGAAAACTAGTCCCGGCAAAGGACTTTTCTTTCCAAGGGAATCAGAAATTCAGCTTCTCGGCTTCAGTGACTCTGATTGGGCCGGATGTCCTGACACTCGGCGATCTTTAACAGGTTATTATTTCTTCTTAGGTAGTTCTTTAATCTCTTGGAAGACCAAGAAACAAACCACCGTTGTCCGCTCATCCACGGAAGCAGAATATCGTGCACTTGCCAACACAACTTGTGAACTTCAATGGATACTAAATGTGTTACAATTTTTACGCATCTCTCCTATCCGCCCACCAGTTTTATATTGTGATAATCAAAGTGCTCTTCATATTGCTGCTAACCCGGTTTTTCATGAACGGACTAAACATTTAGAGGTTGATTGTCACTTGGTTCGACAAAAAGCTCAAGCTGGAGTGATGAAACTTCTCCCAATTCCCTCCTCTGGGCAACTAGCTGACATCTTCACCAAGCCTTTGTCTCCTCAACCCTTCTATCTTAATCTGAATAAGCTTAGTTTTCTTGACATCTTTCATCCTCCAGCTTGCGGGGGCATATTAAACCACTCTTCCACCTTAGCCCATGACAACAATAAAGACGTCTCACGGTCCACAAATTCAGCCCAACAGAATACACAAATTAAATTATAATTTAGTCTTTATCTTATCTTATAGTTATCTGCTAAACTATGAGTCTTCAACCAACCAAGTTGTAAGGCAAAATCTTCTAGCCCCATAAAACTCTCTCTATTCGACCTTTTGCCATTAGTTTTGTAGCTATAAAGAATATATCACTCCCCAGTTCTAGCCCAGGTAATTGTTTGAGAACAGCTAAACAAGTAGATATGTAACAGCCCAGACCACCCGCTAGCACGATATTGTCCGCTTTGGCACACAAGGCCTCACGGTTTTGCCTTCGACGATAGGGATGCTAGCCGAAGCCCCCCACACTCACTCGTCAAAACGCGTCATGCTAGGGAGAGGTATCCACACCCTTATAAGGCATGCTTCGTTCCTCTCCCCAACCGATGTGGGCCTTACAATCCACCCCCCTAAGGGAGCCCAGCGCCCTCGCTGGCACATCGATCCGGGTTCTGGCTCTGATACCATCTGTAACAGCCCAGACCACCCGCTAGCACGATATTGTCCGCTTTGGCACACAAGGCCTCACGGTTTTGCCTTCGACGATAGGGATGCTAGCCGAAGCCCCCCACACTCACTCGTCAAAACACGTCATGCTAGGGAGAGGTATCCACACCCTTATAAGGCATGCTTCGTTCCCCTCCCCAACCGATGTGGGCCTTACAAGATATACTTGGTACGTTATTTCTATGAGCTATTTCGTTGACATTTTCTTCTTCAAACACATTAATTATACGTTCTAGTTGAGTTGAAAGTTGAGAGGCTCTAGACCCTTTTCCAACCTTTCTTCTCTTTTGTCTCATTGCACTAGGAAGCGTTGATTCATCATTTAACTCATCTTCTAAACCTTCTTCCTCATTACCATTATCTTCGTCATTATATCTATCGTTATAACTATCATTTATATCTTCAGAAGGTGCCCATGCACCTACACCAGTAGCTACAACATCTTCAAAAAGAAACTCCATTTCATCAAGATGTTTTGGACCTTCCTCTCTAAATTTTGCCACATCAGAATTTTCCTGAGACGATAAAATGACAATTAAAAATCTCTCGATAAAATTGATATTTCTGAAATAGTTTTAAAAAATGCAACATACCTGAATCTTAGCATCCCACCAATCATCACTTGCTTGTATGGTTTTCTTAATAGGATCCCAACCAAGACCGGTCTCTTTTCCTTTTAGTTTAGCCCATAGTCCCCATTCTCTTTTCATAGCCTCTCACTTGTTTTTTAAATTGTTTAGACTCATAATTTAAACCAGTCTCTTTTAAGAATTTTGTTTTTAAATTTGCCCAACCAACTTTGTTAAAATGTGTTCCAGGTCTATTTCAGCCACCATCTCTTCTTTACATATTTTCATGAATATAACAATATTTCGTTCATTCTAATCAGCTTTAAATTTTCTTTCGGACTTGCCACTTTCATGAATTTGTTGGGGAAGAACATAAAAAAAATTATAAAAATAATTATAAAAATAATAGCAAGTTGTATAAAAATAAAATCACATATAAAAAAATAAAATTAAAATCACATATAAAAAAAATTAAAACTGAGATCTCATAGCATACACAATGTTCAATACAAAATTAATAATAAAAATAGAATGATAAAATGATAAAAAAAAATATCTTGGAAGGAATATATGCTGGTTCAGATGGAACAGAAGATGGTGGTGAAGGGTCAATACTTCCAACAGATGAATCGTTACCTGAAAATGGTGGTGGAGGGCCAACACTTCCAGTAGATGGAACATTGCGTGAAGATGATGGTAGAAAGCCAGTGCTTCTAGAAGATGGAACCTTGCCTGAAAATGGTGGCTCGCCAGTATTTCCAGCAGAAACAGGAAACATTTTTTCACAGAATCAAGAACGAAAGTAGATTTTTTTGTTTTGAAATCAATTTTTTTTTTACGGAAGTGATAAAATGACTTATTAAAAAGGAGATAAGTCATCTATTTCTACTTCTTCCAAAAGTTGCAAATTAACTTTTCAGAAAAGTTAAAAGCTCTTCTTTAAAATGGTGCCAAACACGCTTATCGTAACTTTTCATAATTCAAAAGTAAAAAAAAAGTAGCTTTTGTCACTTCCCAAACGGGCTCTAAGTACGGCAGCTATCAAGGAGGCATTGGCAGCAGCAAGCACGGTCACAACTAAATTGTTCAAATTCATCCCTAATTCACCCTTAATCAATCCAAAGAAGTGAAGAACTATGTGATCTTGGGCATTCCACTGTCTTGTAATAGCTTTTAAAAAACTTGAAATGATGATTTAAGTAGACTTATTTCTGCACATCTACATTTTAGGATCTATGTTATGTGTTTGAAGTGTATTTTTGTGATATTAAGCTTCATAAAACTATACACTTTAGGAGACTTATTCTTTTTGAAAAACTTTTAGGAAATTTAGCTGTGACAAACTTGTTTATATAACTTTCAATCTATGTTATGTGTTTATGTATGCAATTTTTAAGTTTATTTCTTCAACGGTTTAATGTTTTTTTAGATATTGAAAACATAACTTTAACAACATACTGATATCATAACTTGAATTGCATTTAGATTACAGGATACATAAATAATCTAAATGGCATGTTTCAATACACAACAAAAATCTAGAACAATTCATTTTTCTATTCGGATTTCTATAATTTATTTCTCAAGCACTACATACATAAAAAGCAACACAAACAGCACATACAATTATACCAATATACTAAGTTAATGGATTTTTTTTTCTTCTCTAAAACAGCCATCCTATAATCCAATTCCTCTTCCTCTTCAACAACTTCAACATTTTTCTCACTCAAATGTCTTTTATCAGAGATGCAACCGTTGCTTCCAATTCTAACAAGATGCTCATCGACCCAAACAAAAAATTTGCAATGCGGTTGCTTTTCCTGTTAAAATCCCAAAATCATTTACTATCTAAAACCATTTCAAATCAAAATCTCCAAATTTTTTATCTTACCTTATAGAATGGGCAACCCAAGAAGATTATGTTAGGATTGCTAATGGTCATCGACATATACATTATTGCATAAACTCTATAGAAGCACCTCGCGACGACGCCGTCGTTTAAGTCTCCGGCATACACAACACACGGAACTGAGCTTGAAGCTGAATTTTCTTATCTCATTCCACCGACGCTTCTTCTTGAGGTTGATGATGCTCCATTGGTAGCCATTGTTGATGCAGGTAGAACTCCTCACCACCAGCCTATACGAAGAAACGCAATCAATTTAATGATTAAGGCTACACACAAAACGACATAGTTTTGAGAGAGAGGGACTTATCTGTCCAATTTTTAAAACTATCCTCCCACTTATATGCCACGCGTGTACCCGTAACGTCAGGTCATCAGAACGGGAGCCACACCAAACTTTTTCGTTGGGTCTGATGGAAGCATTTGCACGGAGGGATTCATCCGTTCAATTTTTATGGAGGTCGGAAATTTAAAAGTATTTTCAAATGGTCAAGGACAAAAATATCCACGAAAAAAAGATCAAAGTCCTATTTGTCATTTTCTCTAAAATTTTTAAATTGTAATATTCTTAAGTTTATGTGAACTTTATTATATGTTTATTTTAATTTGCGCCATCTATAATTCATGTAATTGACTTACTTAATAATTATAAATCTATATTATGTATTCAGTCATTAATTAATATTTTTAAATAATATTAAATGTTCAGAAACAATCTAAAAATATAAGTTATCCAAATATCAAAAATATCATATGATAAATCACTGCTAATGTTATGTATAGTTATTACAAACTATGTTGTTGAGATATTAATTATATTTATGTATAAATTATCAACTAAATTATCATTGCATAAAGCTATTACCTAATATTGATGTAGAAAAATCAGGAAAATCGTGTAAGCAAATTAGGAAACAAAAAAAAAATATTTATAAGTATTTATTATAATAATATTAAATTTTAAATTAACATTTAATATTTTTAATAATTATGTAAAATTAAAAAATAATTAATTTAAGTGAGTAAATATAAAATAAAAAATTAATTAAATTAAATATAAAATTACTCATTAGAATAAAAAGACAAAAGTGTAAGGAGATTTTAAATTTTACATGAGTAAAAGAGTTAATAAGATAAAGTTATTAATTAGGATATGTCTAATAAGTTATAATATATTTATAAAAAGGCATCAATAATATCAAAAAAGCATCATAGCCTAGTGGTTACAAATTCCTTTATTTTCCAGGAGTGCCAGGTGACACTGCATCAAATTTTTTAAAATCCACGAGCTGACGTCATCTGCGGTCTGACCGGTACGGTTTCGATGAACGCGGTTTCGATGAACGAGAGTCAACCTATAGAAATTTTTATTCATAATGAAAAAGTTAGCGTTTAGAGATAATTATAATGATATAAATTACATACGTATATATTTTTATAGAAAAAATTTACATACTTATAGATAAAGTTATTGAAAAGAAGGGAATTAAATCAAAAACGAAGTTAAAAGAGTTTAATCGGTTTGTATGCTTGTGCGGTTTGATTGTTAACTCGGACCGATTAGGGGTCCGGTTCACCGGTTTTCTGGTCGAACCGGCCAGTCCGGTCCGGATGATAACTATGCTTTCAAGAATAAGAGTCAACCTATAGAGATTTTTATTCATAATGAAAAAGTTAGCGTTTAGAGATAATTATAATGATATAAATTACATACGTATATATTTTTATAGAAAAAATTTACATACTTATAGATAAAGTTATTGAAAAGAAGGGAATTAAATCAATTTGATTGTTAACTCGGACCGATTAAGGATCCGGTTCACCGGTTTTTTGGTCGAACCGGCCGGTCCGGTCCGAATTTGATAACTATGCTTTCAAGAACGAGAGTCAACCTATAGAGATTTTTATTCATAATGAAAAAGTTAGCGTTTAGAGATAATTATAATGATATAAATTACATACGTATATATTTTTATAGAAAAAATTTACATACTTATAGATAAAGTTATTGAAAAGAAGGGAATTAAATCAAAAACGAAGTTAAAAAAGCTATTTAATAGTTTGCCTACTTATATGGATTATTTTATACGATATAGATATTAACACTTAATACCACTAACCGCATTTGAACTTAATAAAGGTCTTGATCAATTTAGATTTTGTCAAAATTAAGTTTATTTAAAAAAAAATTGCATGATAATACATTAAAGAAAAAGGTACATTAAATTTTTATTTTTCAATTGAAAAAGAATTTAATAAGAAGGAATTAAGTGATTTTTCTTAGTATCTCTAATTAAGGTATTGTCTACAGTTATTTATTATGTTTATTATCATGCAACACGCGAAAGATTGAAAGTTTAGGATTTTTGGATTAGGATTTAGAATTATAGTTTATGTTTTAGGATATAAGATTTAGGGGTAAGGATTTAGAATTTTTTGGATTACCATCTTAAGTTCAGTGATTTACTATTCATGATTTAGTGTTTATGCATTAGGATTTGCATATAGGAGTTTTTTTTTTAGTTTATGATATGTGGTTTATGGATTAGGATTTATAATTTAGAGTTTAGCAATTATAGGTTCAAGATTTAAGATTTTTCAATTACGATTTATGGTTGAAAAATATGATTGATGCATAGAAATCGGAATTTAGTATTTTTTGGATTACAGTTTAAACTTTAGCCTTTTTAGATTAGGCTTTAAGATTTAAGGATTAGAGTTAGTGTTAAGAATTAGGAATTAAGATTTAATATTTTTAGATTAGAATTTAGAATTTAAAATTTAAAATTTTGACATTAGAGTTTAGGATTTATGGTTAATGTTTAGGATTTAAGATAGAGTTTTTTAAATTAGGGTATAGGGCTTATAAATTAGGGTTTAGGATTCATAGTTTAAGAATTAGGGGTTTAGAATTTATGGTTCTTGAATTAGGAATTAGAATTTGTGTTTCAGAATTAGGATTTAGTATTCTTTTTATTAGGATTTTGTGTTTAAGTTGTAGAGTTTAGGCATTGGGGTTTTAAATTTACTATTAATATATAAATTAGAATTTTGAGTTTAGTATTTTAGATTTACAACTAGTTAGATTAGGATAAGTGGTTTAGGGAATATTGTTTTAAGTTTTAGGGTATGAGATTTAAGAGTAGGGGTTTAGGATTAATAATAAACAATAAGTAAATTAAGTCTAAAGAGTGATCTCAAAGTCGACATCTATATTTTCATTCGACAAACTTGGGCTTGACTAATACTGCCTATGTAAGAATCAAATCAATTAATACTAAAAATCAAATCTATTCTTACAGTAACAAATTCAACTCATTGATAATTTTTAACAACAAATTCAACTATACTAATTCTCAGCAACAAAAAATTTAACTCCAAAGATGATTTACAACAATAAATGATTTATCTAAGTGATTATTTCAGCAAAAAAAAAAAATCAAGATTCAATGATGATAATCAGCAACAAATTCAACTCAGTGATGATTTTTATTAACCAAAAAATTAGCTCAGCGATATTTTCAACAGCAAATTCAACTTACAGCAACAAATTCAACAAGTCCTAGTTCAGTTATGATTTACAGCAACATTTAGATCATCAACAAGGTAAATTAATTAATTAGAAACTCAACATCTCAAAATATAGGGAGAAGGAAAATGAGAAAAAGATAGAACAGAGAAAGCGATGATGCAGGAACTCACTAATCCATGGCAGTCGACGACGGCGAGGACCTCAAACCAGAAGACGACAACCCCATGGAAGACAAGTAGACAACAAAGCAAGCAAATTAGGGGGAAGACAATGACCACCACAAGCCGAGGGACCAGATGCTGGTTTCGTCTGCTTCTGCCGGTGGCAAAGATGAGCGCAGGTAAGGTGGCGACTGAGAGCGAGACGGCGGTGACAACACAGCGCGCAACGGCAACCTTGAGTGCGAGACAGTGAGTAAGCGAGCGAGACCAGAGACGTGAGTGAGTGCGATGACAACACCAACCATGAGAGAGGTGAGAGAGCTTGAGCTTAGGTAATACAGTGAGGAGAAAGAGCCTTGAGAGAAGAGAGACGTTGAGGGCTTGAGATAAGATTAGGACGCCGTTTTCGCGTTACAAAAGAAAAAAGTGCGGTTATATAAACCGACCGGGTCAATTTTTTCCCCCAAAAAATCTAGGCCGGTCAACCCAGATTTTAGCGGGTCTAATGTTTGAACATCTAGAGGATGACTCGAGTCGGGTTTAATAACTATGGAGCTAAGTGCTAGAACATTCAGACATTTGGCGGGATTTGTCCCCCTTTCTCTTTTTTTCATGTAAAATTTCTTTTTATTTGTTAATGTATATATACCTAAGAACAATCATTAACAATATTTGATTTAATGAAAAATAGATAGTCGTATTTTAATACAAAAATGATATTTATATACTAAAATCAGTCATTATATATTTGCGTATAAATATTTGTTGTTTAATTTATTTTTAATATATTTTATATTTTAATATATATTTTATACTAGTAGTTAGTTTTAATAATTAATTTTGATGTACACCTAACATAATTAATTTTAATAATGCCACTTATTTTCTCTACAAATTCATGCAAATATATAATACAAAGTGTTTGTGTAAAGTATTATGAAAAAGAAAGTTGACATTATCATTTTCCCATTTAATGTAATAATATGTAGTTAGTAACATCATTTTTGTATAGTAGTTTGCATTTTTTATTTTGCTTCTCATAGTTATACGAATTGTTCCCACAATTTTTAGTATTACAATTTACAACTGATTTAGTTAATGACAGATTATGAACATTTGTGCTCACAACGCTGCAAAAAGCATTGGGATTGGTCGGCTAGACCTGGACTAACATATTTCATTTGATGTTAAATAAATTTGCATTGTCCGCGTCATAAATGTCTTTCTACCCATATTTCATTGATCTCTTCCCCCATGATACAATAATTAAATTTCTCTGTTACATGTGAAGTATCTTTTAAGTTATATATTGTCAATAATGTACTTATGTACAGACTGCAGAACGTTGGTGCTACCACCAACCCCTTCCACCAAAAAAAAAACAACTACAAACTACCAAATAATGGGTGCTCTTGCTTTTCTACTATCTTTGCATTGCAACATAAAATAGTCATTCCTACTCCCTACATTATGTCCATTTCTATGGATTATTTTGATTGCCAATTGGAAGGGAATATATAAAGCCCTCTACTTATTGTTTTAGTGGCAACAACTCAAGAATTTCTTATTCTCTTATCATGCTTTGTTTGCTACCTCTGGAAACAAACACCTCTTCTGGTTTAACTTTTATCTTGACTGGATTCCCTAGCTTTGATTTATCTTCCATTCTTGCAATTTCTGAAGCTTTTGCACATACAGGAAAACTTTGATCATCCCATGACTCCAAAATCACACCGGAACCTATGCATTTCCTTCCCTCATAGAAGGCCGCAAATTGCCCAGCTGCTAGGCCTTGATCATCTTCAGATAACCGGACAACAGCAACGCTTTCTTGACCATCCTTTCCTACTTCCATTTCGAAACTACAATCGTAGAATCCCGGACCGTGTTGCACCTGAAATGGTTCAAGATAACAGAACTTACAGTACTATACACACAACGAAAATGTTTCTAGTTTCTCCAAACAGGGAAGAAAAACTGAAATTCGAGAGAACTTCTCACCTTGCATTGAAGCTGACTTGTCTGGGTTGCAGGCAGCCCACTCAACCATTTTAAAGAGCTTACACGAAATAGGCGCCTTCTTTTGTCATAGGAAAAGTAATTTCTTGACACAAAGACTACATTGTTTTTAATATCCCTTTCAACAACATACCTGTGCGAGAAGAAAAATGGGATAAGAAACTTTACAAGGAGGCCAAAATTAATCCTTTAGACTAGGATAAATATACAATGAAAGCAAATTTTAAAATGAATCTAGATGGAGAAACTTATTGAAGAGCAAAAGCTTGATCCCTTTCAAGAAAATTATCAAAAGTTTAAGAACCTCCCAGTGTGAACTATATAGTTCAGACTTTCATACTTCTTCACCTACAATATGTGGGATCTATCTTCAGGATAAAATGGAATCTATAATTATATGATTTAAACTTCATTAGATAGATAATACAGTTGATGCCAAAAAGAAACATAGAGGGAACAAACCATGGGCTCCCAGGTAGACGTAAACCCTGGTGCTGGCCAATAGTATAAAACCAGAATCCCCGATGTTTGCCAAGGAAATCTCCTGTCTCAGCTTCTAGTATGATACCTTCCCTCTCCCCAATATGTCTTGCAACAAATTCACTGAACCTTATCTGTTACCCAGAAGGTAAAGACATGGTTTTGAATAAGAAAACTATTTTTGAGATTTGTTTCAAAATACTAAAATGTGAACTAATTGACAACATAAAAGTAAATTATTCAAAATGTAAATTAACATGAATAAAGTTTCAGAATCAACATCATCCACATTTCAAATCAATTCAAAAGAATCATTGGTGATATGTAGAAGAATCAATTCCTCAAAACTTTGACATAGATATAGTGTAATAGAACTGTTTACTTTGCATACCTTGCCCAAAAAGCATATACCTTGTGAATCCTTTCTATCCTTATTTGGAAGATCAAATTCTGTTGCTAGCCTGCGGACTTCGTCCTGCAAAATTTGTGGCAGAAGACAAAAGTTAGACTTCAAATTTTATTTTTCACAATGCAGTGCTATAATTGTTTTTAATCTTTTCATTTACAAAAAAATATTAGCATTCCCGAAATGATAAAAAAATGTTAACTAAACAGGACAAAATAACTTCTTGGGCCTTTCATAAGTGGTTAGTGCAAAACATATAATTTTCAAACTCAAATTACAATTCAGGGCACTACAAAAATAACAAGTATTTTCTGAATGCATACAGCCGATTAGTCATGCTAGACCATCATAAAAGTGACAACATAACGCACAAAAATAAAGCATTGTAATTGGTACAAGTCAGTCACAACAAACCTTGGAAATACACCCAAGAGGAAAAAGAAGTTGCTTCAGCTGGGACTGTGAGAGGTGTGAAAGGAAATACGTTTGATCTTTCACCTAAAATTTTAAAACCACATAAGAAACCAACTGCTAATAAAAATATTTACCTGACTAACGAGACAGCAAACACTTAATAGGACTTCTAAAAAAATTTAAGTTAATCTGTCTAAATTCTTCACAGAAAGCTGACTATGTATATCACCTATAAACCTGAAATGCAAACAAGATCAGGTAATGATAATAGTATATACATCTCATATGGGTACCATGTCTTGTGACAGCTCCAGAACAGATGGTTCCTCCATTTGATCTGCACATGGGTGGATAACATTTGCATAATGTCCGGAGGCAACATAGTCAAATCCCATACCACTTATTGCATCCAAAAATGCACCTGAAAAACTAATGTTTGATTATCGAAAGAGTACACAGAATAAACCATGGCAGTGAATTTGTTCATCACATGTAATTCAATGCACACCAAATTTTATTCTTGTGTTACAGAGAACATCCGGATTAGGAGTTTGGCCACAACGATACTCTTCAATGATGTAAGAAACCTGATATGTAGCATGTGTGCATCTTAATTAGAATTACTCAATTATTTTAATAGTCTAATTACATGAATGTGCTATAATTTGATGTTTGACAGCTTGGGTGAAACTGAGTAAAGAATAGACAAAAACAAGTTCAAGAGAGGAGTTCATTTCATCATACCACATTGTTCCAGTATTCATAGGTCAAATGTACAACTTCTAATGGCACCTCAACCTGTAATAAAACTCGTTTGCATTATACATAAGCAACAATGAGCTCTTTCTTTTGAGTAGTGAACAAGGAAAGAAATTAACCTGATTACAAACAGCTTTGGCATACTTCAAATCCTCTTCCCAGGGGCACTCTGACCAAAAGTTCTCAAAATCTTCCTACAGATAAAAGCCATGCGTCAGAACCAATCTAAGCGAGTGTGTTGGGAATAGTTCGATTAAGGTGCAGTTTTGTTAACTACATGCCAGCATACACTAGGTCAAATCATGTCATGAACACTCAGTTGTGAGAATTTAATGAGGGATTAGAGTTCGGAGGGAGCAGTACTTGGAACCAAATCTTGAGGTAGAAGGCGGTGCAGGAATGGCCGGCGGCGTGGAGGAGCCGGAGGGCGACGCTGCTGTCGACACCGCCGCTGAGAAGTACTGCGACTCGGAGGCGCTTGTGAGGCATGGAGCAGCGGAGATAAGGTTGGAGATCAACATGGAAGGAGGAGGAAGAGGAGGAGGAGAAAGAGTCACTGGGAGCAAGTGCCGCGAAGGCGGACAGAGGAGAGAGGAGGTTTGAGATGGGGAACTGGAGGAGAGGTGGGCGGCAAGGGAATCGAAGTGTTGGGAGAGGAAGAGAAGCCATTGGCTTCCAGTAGCTCCATTGCACCGCCACTCTCAGCATCATACCCTCCTTCACCTTCTTCGCTCTTGCAGCTCGAAAACAGAAAATACTCATAAGAAGCATCCTAAGCAGTAAAAGGGCCAAAAATAAAAAGAGAGAAGAAAATTTCAATTTCATATTGCTTTGTTGTTGCCCTACCCTACCACCAATATCAATCGTTTCTCCCTGCATTTATTTGCTTTTTGCTAACAAAACAAATCAAAAATCCCGTGACATAACATAAAGGTGTTTGAGTAAACACTCAAATTTGGTCTTAAAAATAAGAACATAAAAAGCAAACGTGAATTGCAATAAACTCAACCAAGAGCATAGTTGTCAAAATCGAATCCGTAATTAAACCAGTTATGCTACTAGTTTACTAGTTAAACCGATGACTGAGTCCCACGTAAATAAAAATATATAACAATCAATAACTTAATATTAAAATTTGAATTAGTCAGATTACAATGATATTTTAATTTAACAACAATCAAGTTTCAATTAATTAGTACTACAATAGTATCTTAATTTAACACATAAGAATAACAATTCATGAATTATATCTAAGAAATAATTCAGAAATTCAGAAATTTAATAATTCATAAACTAATTCACAACTGATTCAAAACCAATCCAAAACAAATTCAACTAATTCAGCAATTTAAAAACAATTCAACATTTCAATTCTGCCAAGAAGCTAAAATTGAATGAAAAACTATGCAATAGCTTAGCTTAAAAGAACAAATAATAGTAAAGGAACCCTTTGAGAAAACAGAATGAAAACCAACAACCTATTGTAATCTGAATATACCTCTTCATTAGAGTAAGGAAAAAAAAAGTGTATACAAAAGCAATGATCTATATCTCTTTCTTTAGAGTCTGATGACTCGTAGCTATTTATACATGTACTGCAAAATTATTATGCAGACAAATAACCAACTTGAGAACACCAATTCTAACTAATCAATCTTGAGTCTTTTTGACTTCTTTCTTTAATATCTTTGCTAGCTTTATTTATACCTTCAACAAATTCAACCACTGTCATAGTTAGTTATTTCTAATCAGCTCATAAACCAATCAACAATAAAATTCACAGCAATAACACAAGAAATTTTAGCAATTCAACAAATTCAGAAATTCAGTAATTCATAAACAAGTTTAGAATTGATTTAAAACCAATCCAACTAATTCAGCCATTCAAAACTGTTCGGTTGCTCGCTTATCGAACGGGTCGGATCTGAAGGTGAGGAAAGTGAAGCGACTAGGAGATGGGTGTTGATGAGCCTTGACATGGGATTCCTCCGGACTGCCGAGCAGTGTATGTGGGAGGGGGGTCCACCTGCAAAAGGACTCCGACGCCCAAGTCAGTGTCCGTACGAGATGGTGGGTTTATGTCAGAGTAGGTGACGTACTTGGGAGAGGGGTAGGACCCTCCCCTTATATAGTCTGTACCAGCGTGGGTCCCATATGGGCAGACCTTCTTTCCTAGAAGCTTCCTCTCTAGTTGTCCAGGTTCACGCAGAGGGAGGTGTTGCTCGGGTCACCCCTTGGTTGGCCCTCATTAACCCATCGGGTCGGCGCGAACGCCCGGACCTTAGTCCCAAGTTAATGGGTTGGGCCGGAACAGTGCCCCCAACGCGTTGGCCATGAGGGCGAGCG
>NC_029791.2:108546649-108559961 GCF_000816755.2 Arachis ipaensis
ATGCGTGGTCCCTGATAGGTCGGCCACTCGTGACAGGGGCGTGCCCCCTACGCGCGAGTACCCCTTATCTGCTCCTGGGGAACGTCAACCATCGCCTCGTTCTTCGCGCAGGGCATTTAATGCCTATTATGACTTATTTGAAAGGCCAGGGGAGATGACCATTATACCCTTGTCTTTTCGCGCTTTCATCTTCGACGGTTACTATTCCAATTCTTTCAAAACTGCCTTTCTTCCTTTTCCCTTCATTCTCCACTCACTCCCGTATCTGCTTCTTCTTGCTGCTTCAGTCTTTGGATCGCTCTCGAGAGAATTCCTGGCACAGTTCACTATCTGACCATCGCCTTCTTTTTGCATATTTCTTCTGTAAGTGCTTCACATTCCTTTGCTACTCTTACTGTTTCATCCTATGATTACTACTTTGGTGATGCATGCCACTTTTATTCTGCTCTAGTCCATTTTTGCTTGACCCAACGTAGCTTACGTTAGGTAATTGCTAGAGGGGGTACCATTTTAGTGCATTGTTTGTTTTTGATTTGTCATTCAATGTTAGATCGCCATCAAATTCTCGTCCAGTAGGCTGTAGTGCTAGTTTTCACTTCTTCTGAGTTCCCGACCTCTTGGTCTGACTTTGAGTGGTGCCCCCACTGTAGGTATGGCGCAACGCCTTCTTCTGAGGACCCCTGTAGACCATTACACTTGGGTTACCTCGGACGTAAAGGACCAGCCCTCCAGGATGATCCTCGAGGAGCTGGAGGAATTCCGTCGCTCCGACCTGCTTTGCGGAGGGACTCTCGAGGAGGAGCGCTACCACGCGTTCGTTCCTGGAGATCAAGAGCGAATATGCCACATTAACTTGAACACCCCCCGAGTTGCTGACTGGCTATGGGTGTATAAGTCGATGTTCACCAGCTTGGGAGTTTGTAACACCCTAATTAGCCTAAGCTTTACCTCGCATAGTAAAGCAAAGGTTAACCAGAGATTACGACAGTTCTAAGCTCATACAGATAATATATATATAAAGAATTATTATAATCTAGAAGCCTGATGAAGGATATATCTCAAAATTAGGATTTGAAAAGCACAAAACGTGCTAACGAAGCTTCTAACTTAAAACACAAGAAATAGATACAATATAACAAAATATCATAGTATAATATCATAAGAATCTAGCCACGGCTCGCGAAGTTTAAGCCGGCTAGCCATATACAGATATACAGAAATCAAACAGTAAAAGCAGCTTATACAAGTTTGTTCTCTCAAATACAAGTCTCTAGGCAAAACAAATACAAGAGTGAGAGGCATATACAAAATAAATCAAAAAGACTCAAAAAGAAGTCCAGATCCTCCGCTTCTGTCACCAACCAAACAACTCACCAAGGTGGGTTGCGACCTGCATCTTAAAAACACAACAGACATATGGTATGAGAACTGGAGGTTCTCAGTATGGTAACAGTTCCAGTGATGTAGGATATAAGATCCCGGGACGCCAAAGGCAATTCTAAGCTCCATATCCATCATAAGATTTCAAACTTAAAGCATTCTAAAACAAATAAGCATAATATATAAACCTTAACATAAATAAACTGGGTAATCTATCTTAGAAAATTTCTACTCTAACCAAACACCGCTGTCCCACAGCCTACACCAACCGATCCTCCATGCGATTCCATCGCCACCGCCTTCCGAACCTCCTCAATCCCAGTAGAAAACACAGGTAATATACAATGCAAGTAAAACATAAGTAGAAGCATATAAGGCAAGTAATTCAAATAGCAAATAGGCATGTTATACAAATAGGCAAGTCATTTCAAGTAGTCAAAGCATACAAACAGATAAAAAATGCATATGATGAATGCCTGTCTACTGGCTGTGATATCATATTGTCGGTTCAACTGCCAACCCGACACATCTCCATGGAGATGTTGCCCTTCAGAATCATCAATGGGAACCCCCGAGATATAGTGCTCGGATCACTGTCCAGGGTTTTGCGCCTGCACGCTCTATAGATCCGAAGGGATGCGAGCGGGATACTCTTGCCACAGACCTCACATCTCAACGTAAGCGAGATTAAACCACCATCCTTACGCCGCCGCCGCTACCTCGACAGGTGGGATCCAACCGCCGTCCCTGCCGGGCGCATAGCGTCTCATAATCTTAATATAAAATGATACACCAGTGGTTTTCAGAAAAACATTTTCAGTACACATGGATCCATCATCTCATTTAGAGTCCTCGACTCATCTCAACCACTGTCAATTCACATCTCAGTTTCCGAAC
This sequence comes from Arachis ipaensis, assembly GCF_000816755.2. Classification (NCBI taxonomy): domain Eukaryota; kingdom Viridiplantae; phylum Streptophyta; class Magnoliopsida; order Fabales; family Fabaceae; genus Arachis; species Arachis ipaensis. The sequence goes on from NC_029791.2 coordinate 108,548,927, forward strand.
ATCAACAGTTCATCATTTCTCATCTCATATATCAATCATCCTTCACATAACATCAAACCATCCTCAGTACACCCGAAACCTAATCCTCTGTTTTCTAATTTTTAATAAAACCATCAACTAAAACTCTTAGGTTATATCCCATGTTCTCATACTCAAAACCAAGCCCAAAAGTCTTTAAATGGTGTTATAGAAGCTTACAATCTTGTTGGGAAGGTGAAATAGTTGAAAACAAAGTTAAGTTTGAGAAGCAGGGCGTGTGCGTACGCACTGGTACGAAAATTTACAAATATGTTCACTCGCACAAGCTGTGCTAGCGCCCCCAACAGACTGACCTCCCCAACGTGTGCGTGCGCACAGTTGCAATTCTTCATTGGCATATACGCGCACAAGTTGTGCTAGCGTGTGCGTACGCACAGGTCTGTGTGTGCACACATACCTGAAAACACAAAATTTTGCAACTCTGCAGAATTTCAGATTTTCAACACCAACTTTGAATGATCATAACTCCCTCTACAAAAACTCAAATTTTACAAACTTTATATCAATTTAAAGGGTCTTCAAAGATCTTTAATTCTAAACAAATTTCATCAAAATTTTGAAAACTGAAGTATATATTATGATCGAACAAAGTTCACTAAAAACTAACTTTTACCCAAAAGTCACAATTTACCAAATTTTCCAAAATCCTCAAACCACCTCCAACCAAAATAACACCAACCTCCCATTTACAACACAAACTACCGTCTTGGATCAAAATTAACCATTTACAAAATCTTCCCATCACATTTCACTATTCTCCAACCATCAATATCAATCATGCAATACTACAGTCAATCCCCGTTCAACTTTTCAAACCACATAACCATATCATCAACATCAATTTCACATATATCATACCAAGCCATTTCTCAACTTCACACAATCCTTTATCATCATCATAACATTATCAATCATCATAATTAATCTCAATAATCATTACCCCATCATAAATCATCTTACATCAACATTCAAACAACTCATCAACCATTATAATTCAAACCTATCCTATGGGTCACTAGCCTAAGTGTCCATGAATATTATATACTACATAGAGAAAACCAAAACCATACCTTGACCGATTCCCTATATGCACCAAAACCCAAAAATGAGCACAAGCAAGCTCTCAACTCCAAACCAAGCTTTCAATTCCACTTCAACAAGCACCAATATGTTCCAATAGCTCCCAAACTCACAATAATCAAGCTATATACATATAAATCACCACAAATCAACCTAGGGTTCAACATAAACATAATCTCACAAAGGTTCAAGAGCTCTTACCTTTTCCAATAGCTTTGGAAGTCAAAACCCAATGCTAAGCAAGGATTAAAGTGAACCTAAACATCCAAAATTACAAAACTCACTTAATCCCAAAGCCCTAAAACCGAAATTTTGAGGAGAAGAACTGAGAGAATTTGGAGCTTACCTTACCAGTTTCTTTTATGGATTTTGTAGAGCTCTTCACAAGGAACGCGTAGCCGTAAATGGTGCGGCGATCGGAGCTCTGTAGCTCAAGATATGAGCTTGAGAAGATTGAAGTGAATAGTGCTCAATCTCTTCTCTCCCTCTTTCAATTCTGATGTGTGTGTGTTTAATGAAGGTGAAAATGGTTCACTTAGTGTTTATATATGTTGGGCTTGGGCCCAACTTGGGTCCGGTCCAACTCGTTAGCATTTTTAGCCCATTTGGCCCAACTTCGAGACAAACCTTTAAAATTAATGTTTGGTTTTTCATTTCTAATATTTTTCTAAGGTTTTTGACTGTTTTAACTTTTCTCGCACGGCACTGGGCAGACTTGAACCAGTTGAACCGGTTCAACTACCGATTTGCGGTTTTTCACGGTTTTTCGCAGAAAATACATTTTCTGACTCAGAAAGACCTACTGAGTTCAAAAATCACCTTTAGATCCTCAAATTCTCACTCTAATATTTCGGAACCTACTTTGGGCAATTAATTACTTAATTAACCGGTTGATTAGTTGCAGTTCTTACAGAGTTCGCCTCCCCTTCTCCCCGTTTGTGATGTCGCTTCTGAATCGGTGTGAGGTGGTGCCGTCATAATTGCACCCAAACAGCTGGGCTTCCGTCCAGTGTTTTGAGATGGTATGCGAGTATTTGGAGCTGTCGGTCTCTATGGAAGTCTTTCTATGGTTCTTTCTTTTGACGAACCCTTCAAAGGAAGGGAGGCATAACAAGGGTACATGTCCTTCCAAGCTGCCCAAGGTAGAGGGATCTTCGGGGTTCCTCCTTGGAAATAGCGACGATAGCTTCGCCACCCACACCAACGATGGAGGATTAGTTGAGGAGTACAATGAGAAGGAGAATTTGGAGCTTCAAAGTGGAGAAGAGGAGTTGAAGCAAGAAGTGCAACAAGAGGAGGAAGTTGAGACAATTGAGCCAGAAGGAGTGATTGAAGAATTAGGGGAGGTTGATCAAGAATTGGACTCAATCATTGATGAGTTCTTGTCCACATTAACAACTCACCTTGAGGATCCTATTGAACCTTCTTCCATTGAGTTTGAAAGCGATGTCAAGGAGGGTGCGCAACCTCCAAAGCATATGATGAATGATGAAGAATTGGAAGAAGTTGAGCAAGCACTAAATCTTCCTCTTGAGGATGATTCCACACCAACACATGACCCTTTGGTATTTGAGGAGTCTTCTTCCATTAAAATTGAGGTAGATATTGAGATAAGTTCCACATTACCTCCAAGTTGTGACATGAATGATGGAGAAGAGCTAGAAGAGGTTGGTGAGGAAGTGATTGAATGTGAAGAGCCTTGTCAAGAGGTGAACATGGAAGATGCTTGTCAAGAGGTGGAGGTAACTAAAGAAGAGCACAAGGGAGTGGACCTTGCATTGTCAAAGTGTGGAGAGGTCCCCCTTCCTAAGTCACCATCATCCTTTACACCATTCAAGTGGGTAAAATTCATATCCCTTAGCTTTCTTATTCCACTTAAATATGGGTTGCTTGAAACGGATGGTCAACTTAGAGCTCTTTGTGGAATGGAAAGAAAGAAAAAGTTGGTTAGTGGTAGGCGTCAAAATCCTCGGTTCATTATGGTTGGAAACTCCAAGTTTGGGAGCAATGGTTGGTGTAGAACCAATTTGTATGGATCTAGGAGGATGTTTGGGTTTCCTTATGAGAATTCTAAGAACTTACCACTCGGATGGAACTATGATGATCAACTTGAAGACGGGTGTGAAAACAAAGTATGGGATCCCGGATCAGACAAAGAGGATCAGTTTTGGGAGCTCATAGTTTGTGAAGAACTCCATCAAAGCTTGGAGATTCAAGGATTGGTGGATGTTCAAAGATGGATTCAAGCACAAGCCATCTTGATGAGAGCTCCCCATAAGTCCAACTTAAGGACAATAAATAAAAGTGCTCGGTGGAAGACACCCCACTATGGTAACATCTTTTTCATTTTTTCTCTTTTGTACATATTGGTAAATTAGTTTAATTTCATGTTTTGTTTAGTTAGTTGAGTTTAATTGGTAGTCTAGTTTGTTAAATAAGTTTTATGGTATTTTGGTAGCTGTTTGGAGGTTTGAAATGCTTGGTTTGGTGCAAGAACTTGGAAATATTTTGAAAAATAAAGCACCATGCCACGCGTACGCGTAACCACGTGTACGCGTCACCCATACGTACGTGTCACCCCAAGTTTTTCGACCACTCACGTGTACGCGTCGCCCATAAGTACGTGTGACATCCAAATTTTGCAGGGTCAGTACAAAAACTAGAGAGTTGCGCGCGTTTTGGGCTGGAATTGTGCCTCTAGCACAAAATCCACCTACGTGTACACATCATCCCACGCATACGCGTCACTTATCTCTCTCTTCATTTACGTATGCGCGTCGCCAATGCGTACGCGTCGCATTGCGTTTCTGTAACTCACGCGTACGTATGACACGAAGCGTACGCGTGACCCAGCCATGTTTCACCACTCTTCTTTTCTTCTCTTCTTTCCATTTCTTTCCTTCTTCTCTCTTCTCCTCTTTTCTTTCTCTCTTTCTACCATCATCCAACACTACCAATCACCATCTATCACCATTTCTTTTAGTTAGTTAATTAGTTAGTTTAATTTTTGTTTAATTCTCTGTTTTTCATTATAGGTGTTGGATTATTAATCTTGTTTGCTATCTATTGCTACTGATTATTAATGAGATGTTATTTTAAAATCATTGTTGTTAATTTTCATTGTTGGACTTCTTTTATTGAGGTTACCTTTTGTTACTTGGTCTTGAATTTTTCATGTTTGACATCTTTGCGTACTGAGTACGTATGACATTGCCTTCAAGCACCTTAACTCTTTTGAATTGCATGCTTTGGCCACCATGCATTCATCATCCATTGTTAGACAATTGTGTATTATCAATGCATTTTTTGTTAGGTGATGCTTGTTTATGATTAAACTTTTATTCACATCAGTTCACCTATTTCATGCGTTGAGATTTTGGAATTGTGGAATTGGATCGAAAGCTTAGCTAGTGACATATTTTTGAGCTTTTCAAGATTTATGGACCATGCTTGCTATGTGATTGATTTTCACTTCTATCTTCTTTTTCTAAGTTCCATAACACCCATGTGTTCCACCTCTATGTCACTTAGGTGTTGCAAACAAACTTCAATATGTGTCATTGTTTGATGTGTAAGTTCTATATTTCATTTGGTTCATTAAGTCTCCTTACACATTAATCAATGTCCATTCATTATCCAATTCACAATTGCTTGATTATTTACTTGAATTCTTTTATGCTTCTTTATCGCTTGTTTGTTTATCTTAACTTACAAGTTTCCTTAAAGTATTTCAAGCACACTAGAATGAGTGAAGTGCATAATTTCTTTGTGTAATTGTGACATAACTTTTAAAATCAGTGCGTATGTTCTAAACTGCATGCAACTTAGAACTCACACACTATTCTTCCTTAATGTCACACTAATTCACTCACTCAATTCTAGTGATTTACCTCATTCCAATAATTTATGCTTCCTTGGTTTTGCATTTTCTCATATTATTGTGCTATTTTCTATCTTTCATGGGTGAGTCATCATAAGCAAAAATGAAAGCGCGAGAAAGAACACGCAGCAGCCGGTTGATCCACCAGCTGAAGGTGGCAATCTGGAGAGTCGCCGTATCCCCTTGCTCATCTTTGAATGCACCGAGGACGGTGCAAACTTTTAAGTGTGGGGAGGTCGTCCAACCAATCGGCCATCTTTGGGTGACAAATTTCTAATCTCAACACTTTTGCATTTCATTTTTAGGTCTTTTAAGATTCTTAGTTGCATTTTCTTATATATATAATAAGCTTAGCCAAAATAATGAAATTTTTTAAGGATTTTATCTATAGGACACCCCAATTGATTTGAAAAAAAAAATTTTAAAACTTGCTTGAACTATACATTGTGGAACATGTTTTGAGCTAAGAACACATAAGCATGTGAGTTTTGAGCCTAATTGTGTGGTTACATCATATAACCATTATTTTCATTTTTGTGTGTATTATTCTCTTTCTATGGTTATAATCTTTGATTTGTTTGATTCTTTATGTCCATTATTCTATGTATACATGCATTTATACGATTGAGGTCATCATTTCATTGAGCTCACTTACCCAAATAGCCTTATCTTTTATTTTCCATTGTTAGCCAACTTTGAGCCTATGCTAAACTCATTTGTTCTTAATTTTAGCACATTACAAGACTTAAAGCGAAAAACAATAAATGTCCCTTGTTTGGATCTTTGATTAGCTTAGGCTAGTGAGTGTGTTTATCATTCAAGTTTGGAAAGTTTGGGAACATTGGATAGAGATAAAAGTATATTTTTGAATTTTTATTGAAAATTTTGGGAATTGGATACATACTCATGTATTAAATATTTAAACTATATGCATTGGTACCTTTGTATATAATTCATCAAAAAGAAAAAGAGAAAAAAAACAAAAGAAAAATAAAAAGAAAAAAAAGAAAGAAAGAAAAAGGAACCAATAAAAAGGAAAATGCCCCAAAGTGAAGTTCATTAATAATCAATGCATATGGGTTGCGATAAAAAAGAGAATGCATGAGTGTGTGAAAAAGTGAAGAATGGATAGTTAGATTTGTTTAGAATTGTATAGTTTGTTATATAGGTTAGGTGGAAAGTTTAAGTTAATCAAAGATTTAAATTTCAAGCTCACTTGGCCATATATATATCCTTACCTTTACCCTAGTCCCATTACAACCTATGAATAAGTCCTCATGATATTTGTATACATGCATGAAATAATTGTTGATTGTTAGATGAAAAACAAATCTTACAGAGCATGATTAGGGGAGAATTGAGTGAATCAACCCTATACACTTGAGTGACTAGAGCGGATACACATCCGGTGAGGGTTCGATTGCTCAATTACATGTTTCCACCCATGATTATCTCTTTTCTTGCAAGTTTGTAAATTCTTTTTAATAACTCAATTCAATTGTGGGTTTGACTTAGTTGTTGCTACCTTTAGCCTTATGTTCATATATGTATTCTTAGAAATTGATTTATTTTGACTACGTGGTTGCATTCATTTAGATAGTTGCATGTAGATAGGTCGCATATAGATAGTTTGCATTGAATAAATGTTGATACCATTTGTTGCTTTCTTGAGTTTAGCATGAGGACATGCTTGGTTTAAGTGCGGGGAGATTTGATAAATCCCAATTTTGTGGTTTATCTTGTGCTTAATTTGGGGGATTTTATCAACTAATCTTACATTTATTCAATGAAATAGCATGGTTTTATAATTCTCCCTAAATTTGTGCTTAAGTGTGAAAATATGCTTTTTAGGCCTTAAAATAGCTAAATTTAATTCACCTTAATTCCAATCGATGCCTTGATATATTTGTTGAGTGATTTCATATTCATAAGTTAAGTATTGGATGGAAGAAGTGAAGAGAAAAGCATGCAAAGTGGAGAATTCATGAAGAAATGAGCATTTGGAGAATTAAAGGCCATGCGCACGCGTCCTCCACGCGTACGCGTGAGAAGAAGATCTGCAAGCCATGCGCACACGTCACCCACGCATACGTGTGAGGAGGAATTTTGGCCAGCGATGCGCACGCGTCATCCACGCGCACGCGTGACGCTGATCACGTGACCTCATTAAAGTGAATTCACTGGGGGCTATTTCTGAACTACCCAGGCCCAAATCTAACTCATTTCTAAGATTATTTCATGCAGAATTCAAGATGGGTCAAGGGGGAGCAATTAGCTTAGCTTCGAATCATGTAGGTTAGTTTTATAGAGAGAGAAGCTCCCTCTTCTCTCTAGAATTAGGTTAGAATTAGGTTAATTCCTCTTAAATCTAGGTTTAATTTTTTATTTCCATCTTGTTTTCTTTACTTTTCCTTGTTCAATTGCTTTGATTCTCTTAGTTTCTCTTGTTAATTTCTCTTTTATGCCTCTTTTATGTTTATGAACTCTTTATTGGATTTGGGCTTCCTTTAATGCAATTTGATGTTTCTTTGTTTATTGTTGCTTAATTGAGTAGTTATAGTTAATTTCTTGCAATTAGTAGTTGTTAGATTTTATATTTCTTGCACTTTTATGATGCTTTCTTTTTATGCCTTCCAAGTGTTTGACAAAATGCTTGGTTGGATGTTAAAGTAGCTTTTTGAGCATTCTTGGCTTGGAAAGAGAAATTAGGTGCTCTTGAGTCATTAATATCCAACTTGTGTTGGTGATCTAGAGTTGTTAGTTAATATTATTTTCATTGACTCTAATCTCTTGCTAATTCAATTAGTGAGTTGATTAGGATTTTTGGATTGAGATTAACTAGTCTTATTTGACTTTCTCTCGTATGAAGATAACATTGTACCTTCTTCCAGTGTTGGAGTTGACTAAATAGGATTAGCTCTTGTTAATTATTGTATGATAATTAGTGACTAGGATAGAAAGCCTAGATTCTCAATCCTTGCCATGAATGCCTCTTTTTAGTATTTATTTGTTATCCTTATTTGCTTGATTTATTTTCTTACCTTTTTATTAACCAACCCACCCCTTGGATACCGTAACCAATAAAATGCATACCTCACTGCAATTTCTAGAGAAGACGACCCGGGACTAATACTCTCGGTTACTTTTATTGGGTTGGACTTGTGACAACCAAAAATTAAACTTTTATTGAGCATTGTTTATTGGTTGGGAACTATACTTACAACAAAATTATTTGTGTGAAATTTCTAACCGACGATAATGCTCTTTCAAACATCAAAGCTAGCGTTGAACGTCAGTGAGGAAGCCCTCACTGGGCATTCAACACCCAAGCTGGCAGGGAATCTGGCGTTGAATGCCAGGAAGGAGGTCCCTCCTGGGCGTTCAACGCCCAACTTGGCAAAGGAACTGGCGTTGAACGCCAGTGAAGAGATGCATGATGGGCGTTCAACGCCCAAAGAACAACCAGAACTGGCGTTAAATTCCAGTAATGGCTTACCTACGGAGTGTTCAACACCCACTGAAGAAATTTCTATCCAGGAATTAAAGGAAGCCAAGGCTCATATTGAGACCATAGAGGTTCCCTTGCATGCACTCCTGCAGTGTATGAGTTTTGATGAATACTCATCCTCTGATGAAGATGAGGACACTAGGGAAGAGCAAGTTGCTCAGAACCTAGGAGCTCTTATGAAGTTGAATGCCAAGCTATTTGGTACAAAATCTTTGGAGGAAGAACCTCCAATGATTACCAAAGAATTCAATGCTTTGGTATAGTAGAAGCTACCTCAGAAGCTTCTTGATCCCAGACGCTTTCTAATTCCTTGTACCATAGGTACCATGACCTTTGAGAAATCTCTATATGACCTAGGATCAAGTATAAACCTCATGTCACTCTCTATAATGGAGAAGTTGGGAATCTTTGAGGTACAAGCTGTAAATATCTCACTAGAGATGGCAGACAAGTCAAAGAAAGCATATGGCTTAGTACAGGATGTCTTGGTGAAGTTTGAAGACCTTTACATCCCTACAAACTTCATAATCTTAGATACTGGGGAAGATGAAGATGAATCCATCATCCTTGGAAGACCTTTCCTAGCCACTGCCAATGCTATCATTGATGTAGCTAAGGGAGAACCGATTCTACAACTAGGGGAGGATCACATCTTGTTCAAGATGCCTCACCCCAACTCTCCCTTTGAAAAAAGAGAGATAACTGTACAACACTTAGTGTTTCAACCATCTCTTTTAGTGCAGAGCTTTACTAAGCCCCAAAACATCAATTCTAAGTTTGGTGTTGGGCGGCCATCAACAAGCACTGAGAACAAAGGTACTAAGAAGAAAGTACCTAAAGGCTGGAGGGACAAGAAAGTCCCCACTGAAGGCCTCTCACCTGGCATGAGAGTTGTCTTCACCAAGAAACCAGTCATACCACATACAGTGAGTCGTGTCCTATCTCTAGAGCATGTGGAGCTCATCCATGAGAAGATAGGAAGAAAATTCACTGTAGGGGGCGAAATTCTGAGCCCATATCATTCTCCGTAAGGAGCTACTCGTCAAGCTAGTGACGTTATAGAAGCCCTTATTGGGAGGCAACTGGTGCACGAATCCTCATACTTTGTATAACTGTACCAGTAAGTGAACTGGGTCGTCCAAGTAATGCCTAAGTGGGTCAGGGTCAATCCCACGAGGATTGTGGTTTGAAGCAAGTTATGGTTATCTTGCAGGTCTTAGTCAGGCAGATAGAGTAGGAGATGTTGGTATGTTCTTTTTAATTGCATAGAAGGAATAAAGAAAAGTATATAAAATACTTTGTAAATTGGAATGTAAACAGTAATAAGGGATTTGTTAAGATTTGGAGATGCTTCGTCTTTTTGAATTAACTCTGGTATTACTGTCTTCTTCAAGTGTGAATGATTCCTTCAATGGCAGGCTGTATGTGATCAACACCGTACGGCCGCGGTCGCCAATCTCCTCTAGATCTAAACACCGGGGTTAGTGCGCATCCAGTCTGATGGAGGGTGAAGCTCTTACAGTCCATTCTCCTTAATGATCCTACTCAAAGCGCCACAGACAAGGTTGGATCTTCCGGATCAGAGAATGCTGCATCTTTGGGTTCTAGCCTCTACTACAGAGACCCTAATCTCCTCGTAAATTGGCTGAATTGGTGTTTCGAGAAGTCCCCAACTAAGTCGTGGATTAGCCATCTGAGAGATGTATAATCAAGCTGGCGGTTCGATGCTTTCCTGGCTCGTATTCACACAAACCCAAGTAGACACAGGTGGTTCTCAGGCACGTGGTCTTAGTATGAAGAACGGAGCTGATTGTCATTGATCATCCCATTCATCATGTTGAAGAACGAATATACATTTTAGAATTGAATCAAACACGGATTGAAGAGAAACAATAATATTTTTATTAATTCATAGAACTTAACAGGGCTCCTCCCCTCAACTTTGGAGGTTTTAGAAACTCATAGTGATAGAAAATACAATTGTAAAAATGAAATATGGTGTAGCGGTCTGTAGAATATGTAAATCTAATCCCTTAAATACTAAATAATGACTAGTAAGGGTAAAAAAGTCTTTTTAGTGCTAAAATCCACTTCTGGGGCCCACATGGTGAGTGTTTGGGCTGAGCTTTGATGAGATATATGTGCTATGAGGCCTCTAGGGCATTGAACGCTGGCCAGGGGGTCCTCTTTGGGCGTTTGGACGCTGGTCTCTGCTCCTTGGGTGCTGGACGCCTGGAAGGGGGCAGGAAGCTGGTGTTGGAAGCCAGTTTTGGGCCTTCTAATCTTAAGCAAAGTATGAACTATTATACATTTCTGGAAAGCTCTGGAAGTCAGATTTTCATAACCGTTAAGAACTCTCCATTTGGACTTCTGTAGCTCCAGAAAATCCCTTCTGAATGCAAGGAGGTCAGATCCGAACAGCATCTGCAATGCTTTCTCTATCTCTGAATTAGACTTCTGCTCCAGCTCCTCAATTTCAGCCAGAAATTACCTGAAATTGCACAAAAATACAAAAACTCATAGTAGAA
>NC_029791.2:108560179-108594211 GCF_000816755.2 Arachis ipaensis
CTCTGAATCAGACTTTTGCTCCAGCTCCTCAATTTCAGCCATAAATTGCCTGAAATTGCACAAAAACACACAAACTCAAAGTAGAATCTAAAAATGTGAATTTAACACTAAAACCTATAAAAACTTAATGAAAACTAAATAAAACATGCTAAAAGCTATATGAAAATGATGCCAAAAAGCGTATAAAATATCCGCTCATCACAACACCAAAGTTAAACTATTGCTTGTCCCCAAGCAACTAAAAACATAGTAGGATAAAAAGGAAGAGTAAGATACAATAAATCTCAGAGCTTCTAATGAAGCTCAGTTTCAATTAGATGAGCTGGGCTTAGTAGCTTTTTGCTTCTGAATAGTTTTGGCATCTCACTATCCATTGAAACTTAGAAATGTTAGTCTCTTTAGGAACTTAGAATCCAGATGGTATCATTGACTCTCCTAGTTCAGTTTTTTTTTATTCTTGAACATAGTTTTCAGAGTCTTGGCTGTGACCCTAAGCAGTTTGTTTTCCAGTATTACCACCGGATACATAAATGCCACAGACACTTTAACTGGGTGAACCTTTTCGGATTGTGATTCAACTTTGTTAGAATCCCCAGATAGAGGTTTCCAGAGTTTTTAAGCACACTCTTTTTGCTTTGGATCACGACTTTAACCGCTCAGCCTCAAGCTTTTCACTTGACACCTTCACGCCACAAGCACATGGTTAGGGACAGCTCGTTTGAGCCGCTTAGGCCAGGATTTTGTTCCTTTAGGCCCTCCTAACCATTGATGCTCAAAGACTTAGATCCTTTTTACCCTTGCCTTTTGGTTTAAAGGGTTACTTGATTTTTGCTCTTGCTTTTTGGTTTAAAGAGCTTTTTGGCTTTTTCTGTTTGCTTTTTCTCTCTCTCTTTTTTTTTTGCATGCAAGCTTTTTCTTTTTCTTTTTGCTGCTTTTTCTTGCTTCAAGAATCAATTTTTTTAGATTTTTTAGATTACCAATAATACTTTTCCTTTTTCATCATTCTTTCAAGAGCCAACATTCTAAAATTCTAACTTCAAATATGCATTATTTATTCATACATTTAGAAAACAAAAGCAATGCCACCACATCAAGATAATTGAAGTATTCTTATTATAAACTAAAAATTCCTGTATCTCTCAATTCTTTTCAAATAAAATTTTTCTTTTTAAGGAAGGTGAGAGATATATGGAACATTTTACAATTTTAAGACATCAATGCAAATGATCATGCAACAAGAACAAGAGAACAGATAAAACATAACAGAAAACAGAAAAAAGACAAAAGAAAGAGGAGATAAAGAGAACGAATCCACCTTTAATGGTGGCGGCTAGTGCTCCTTCTTGAGCATCCAATGTGGTGCTTGATCTCTTCAATATCACTCCTTTGCCTTTGTTGTTCTTCCCTCATAGCCCTTTGTTCTTCCTTTATGGCTCTTTGATCTTCTCTTATTTCATTGAGGGTGGTGGAATGCTCTTGATGCTCCACCCTCAATTGCTCTGTGTTAGTGCTTAGTTCTCGAAGAGAAGTCTGCCATTGATCCTAATAGCTCTCAGGAGGAAAAAACATCCTTTAAGGCATCGCAGGGATATCATACTGAGGCGACTGCACAGGTTCATGTGCATGCTCTCTAGTTTGCTCCATCATCTTCTTAGTGATGGGCTTGTTCTCCCCAATGGAGATATCTCCCTCTATGAAATTTTCAGCTGAATTGCATAGATGACAGATGAGGTGTGGAAATGCCAATCTTGCATTGGTGGAAGGCTTCTCAGCTATCTTGTACACTTCTTGAGGAATCACCTCATGTACTTCTACCTCACTTCCAATCATGATGCAATGAATTATGATGGCTCGGTCAACAGTCACTTCTGACCGGTTGCTAGTGGGGATGATAGAGCGTTGGATGAATTCCAACCATCCTCTAGCTATGGGCTTGAGGTCAAGCCTTCTTAGTTGAATGGGCTTGTCTTGGGAATCCCTTTTCCACTGTGCTCCTTCCACACAGATGTCTGAGAGTACTTGATCCAGTCTTTGATCAAAGTTGACTCTCCTAGTGTAAGGATGTGGATCTCCTTGTATTAGAAGCAAGTTGAATGCCAACCTCACACTTTCTGGGCTGAAATCTAAGATTCTCCCTCGGACTATGGTGCTTCAATTCCTTGGATTTGGGTTCACACTAGTGTCATGGTTTTAGTAACCCATGCATTAGCATAGAACTCTTGCACCATTAACATCCCAACATCTTAAATGGGATTGGTTAGGACTTCCCGACCTTTTCTCCGGATCTCTCTTCGAATTTCTGGATACTCATTCTTCTTGATCTTGAAAGAATGAGCTTGAAAGGGATCTTAGGGATCACTTTCTTCTTTGCCACTACTTCATAGAAGTGGTCTTGGTGGGTTTGCTGATGAATCTCTCCATCTTCTAAGATTCAGAGGTGGAGGCTACTGCCTTTTCTTTCCTCTTTCTAGAGGATTCCCCAACCTTGGGTGCCATAAGTGGTAATGGAAAGCAAAAAGCAACACTTTTCCCACACCAAACTTAAAAGCTTTGCTCGTCCTCGAGCAAAAATAAAGAACAGAGAAGAATGGAGTAGAAGATGAAAAAAATAGAAGAAGACAGAGGGAGACAGAGGGCTCGGCCATGGGGGGTTTTGTGGTGTATGAGAGGTGTGTATGAAGGGTGATGAAGATGGGTATTTATAGATGGGGGGTAAGGTAGGGTTCGGCCATGAGTGGGTAATTGGGAGGAAAATTTAATTTTGAAGTGGGTGGGGGTTGGTGGGAGTTATGATGGTTTTGGGGAAGTGATATGGATGTGATTGAGATAGGGTTTATAGGGAAGTGTGTATGAGAAAGTGTGAAAGTAAGTGGGGTAGGTGAAGATATTGTGGGACCCACTAGTCCTGAGAGGCTACGAAATTCAGATTCCCTGTCCTCTGTACTGGCATTTGAACACCCAGGGTCTGTTCCCTGGCTGGCGTTCAACACCAGCAGTGCTACCCATTTGGGGCGTTGGACGCCCATCCATAGCTCCCTGGCTAGCATTCAACTTTAACAACACTCCATCCAGAGTGTTCTGTTTTCTCTGCTGAGCAATTTTGTCTCTGTTCTGACTGTTGCATATGATCATGACCTTAAAGAAAAATAAAATAGAAGAAAATAAAAATAAATAATTTATTAAGGTTGGGTTGCCTCCCAACAAGCGATTCTTTAACGTCATTAGCTTGACGGTTAGCTCCTTACAGAGGTGAGTATAGGCTCAGAATTTCACCTCTTATAGTAAACTTTCTTCCTGTCTTCTCATGAAGAGCTCCACATGCTCTAGAGACAGGACACGACTCACTGTATGTGGTATGACTGGTTTCTTGGTGAAGACAACTCTCATGCCAGGTGAGAGGCCTTCAGTGGGGACTTTCTTGTCTCTCTAGCCTTTAGGTACTTTCTTTCTAGTACTTTTGTGCTTAGAGCTTGTTAATGGCTGCCCAACACCAAACTTAGAATTGATTTTTAGGGGCTCAGTAATGTTTTGCACAGAAAGAGAGGGTTGGAACACTAGGTGTTGCACAGTTATCTCTCTTTTATCAGAGAGAGAATTGGGATGAGGCATCTTCAACAAGATGTTATCCTCCCCTAGCTGTAGAGTCAGTTCTCCCTTAGCCACATTAATGATAGCATTAGGAGTGGCTAGGAAAGGTCTTCCAAGGATGACAGAGTCATCCTCATCCTCTCCAATATCCAAGACTATAAAGTTTACAGGGATGTAGTAGTCTTCAACCTTTACCAAGACATCCTCTACTAAGCCATATGGCTTCTTCATTGTCTTGTCTGCCATCTCTAGTGAGATATTTGCAGCCTGTACCTCAAAGATTTCCAACTTCTCCATTACAGAGAGTGGCATGAGGTTTATGCTTGACCCTAGGTCACACAGAGTCTTTTCAAAGGTCATAGTGCTTATGGTGCAAGGGATCAGGAAGCGTCCAGGATCTGGAAGCTTCTGAGGTAACCTCTCCTGAACAAAAGCATTTAGTTCTTTGGAAAGTAATGGAGGTTCTTCCTCCAAAGACTTTGTACCAAATAGCTTGGCATTCAGCTTCATGAGAGCTCCTAGGTATCGAGCAACTTGCTCTTTCCTAGTGTCTACACCCTCATCAGAGGATGAGTATTCGTCAGAACTCATGCATTGCAGAAGTGCATACAAAGGAACCTCTATGGTATCTATATGAGCCTTGGCATCCTTTAGTTCTTGGATAGGGATGTCTTGAGTGGGTATTGAGCACTCAGAGGGTATGCCTTTACTGGCGTTTAAAGCCAGCTCTGATAGCTCTTTGGACATTAAACGCCCATGCTATGCACCCTTACTGGCGTTAAATGCCGGTTCCCTTACCATTTTGGGCATTGAACACCCAGCAGGGGTGTCCTGGCTGGCATTCAACGTCAATTTTTCTGTCTGGTTGGGCGTTGAATGCCCAGTGAGGGGTTCCTCACTGGCATTCAGCGCTAGTTTTCCTGTATATTTGGGCGTTGAACGCCCAGCCAGTGCTCCCTGGTTGGCGTTCAACGCCAGCTCTGTTGCCAGGATGGGCGTTGAACACCTAGTGAGGGGTTCCTCACTAGCGTTTAGCGCCAGGCTTGCTATCTGTATGGGTGTTGAACGCCCAGTGAAGGGTTCCTCACTGGCGTTTAGCACCAGGCTCTTGGCCATTTTGGGCGTTGAACGCCCAGTGTGGGCTTCCTCACTGGCATTTAATGCCTTCCCATACACTCCAGATTCGGCCTCAGCCTCAATGGTGATGGCCTTGCACTCTTCTCTTGGGTTTACTTCAGTGTTACCAGGAAGAGTGTCAGGAGGAGTCTCAGGGATCCTCTTACTTAGTTGACCAACTTGTACCTCCAAACTTCTAATGGAGGATCTTGTTTCATTCATGAAACTATGAGTGGTCTTAAAGAGGTTAAAAACCAGAGTGACTAAGTCAGAGAGGCTCTGCTTAGGGGTTTCCATATTCCCTTGAGAAGATGGGAATGGTGGTCTATTGTTGAACCTATTCTGGTTCCTTCAACCTTGATTATTGTTGAAGCCTTGCTGAGACTTCTGTTGATCCTTCCATGAAAGGTTAGGATGATTCCTCCATGAAGGATTGTAGGTGTTTTCATAGGATTCTCCCATGTAATTCACCTCCTCCATGGTGGGTTGATCAGGATCATAAGCATCTACATCAGGAGATATTTCTTGGGTACTACCAGCTGCAGTTTGCATTCCTGTCAAATGCTGAAAGCTCATATTGACCTGTTGGGTCAGGATCTTGTTCTAAGCCAATATGGCGTTCAGAGTATCAACTTCAAGAACTCCTTTCTTCTGAGGGATCCCATAGTTTACAGGATTCCTTTCAGAAGTATACATGAATTGGTTGTTTGCAACAATCTCAATGAGTTCTCTAGCTTCTGCAGGTGTTTTCTTTAAGTGGAGTGATCCACCTACAGAGCTGTCTAATGAAATTTTGGACATCTCAGACAGACCATCATAGAACACACCTATGATAGACCATTCTGAGAGCATGTCAGGAGGATATATCCTAATTAATTGCTTGTATCTTTCCCAAGTTTCATAGAGGTATTCACCTTCTCTTTGCTTGAAGGTTTGAACTTCCACTCTAATTTTGCTCATCCTTTGAGGGGGAAAGAATTTAGCTAGAAAAGCATTAACCCGCTTTTTTCAAGAGTCTAAGCTCTCTTTTGGTTGAGAATACAACCATATCTTAGCTCTGTCTCTTACAGTAAAGGGAAAGAGCATAAGTTTGTAGACTTCAGGATTTACTCTATTGGTCTTTACAGTATCACAGATTTGCAAGAATTCAGCTAAGAACTGATGTGGATCTTTTATTGGAAGTCCATAGAACTTGTAATTTTGTTGTAGAAGAGAGACTAACTGAGGGTTAAGCTCAAAATTGTTAGCTTCAATGGTAGGTACAGAGATGCTTCTTCCATAAAAGTCAGAGGTAGGCATGGTGAAGTCACAAAGAACCTTTCTGACATCTCCTTCAGGTTCGGCCATGTCTCCAGTTTCTTGTTCAAAATTTTCTGAAAGATTTTTTCCGGAGTGTTATGCTTTGATTTGTGGTAAGCTCTTCCTTAAAGTCCTTTCAGGTTCAGGATCAAGATTAAAGAGAGGCTCTTTATCCCTATTCCTGGTCATAAACAAGAAAAGAAAAAAAGAAAGAAAGGAAGCTTCTATGTCTGATTTGAGTATAGAAGGCTCCCAGTGAGATGTGAAGAAAGAAGAGGAAGATAAAAAAGTGAATATGGAAGATGAGAAGGAGTAGAATTTCGAATAAATAGAAGTAAATAGGAGAAGAATTAGAAATAGAAGAGATAAATAATAATTAAAATATTTTTGTTTTTATTTTATTTAATAATGTAATTCAAAAATTAAGGTTAATCATTTAGAAAAAATTGAAAATTAGTTATTGATTTTCGAAAATAGGAGAGAGAGAAGAAGAATAGAATTTTCGAAAATAAGAAGAGAAAAGAATTAGTTAGGAAGTTTTGAAAAAGAAGAGAGAGAAGATATGTAATCAATTAGAAAAGATTTGAATTTAAAATTTGAATTTAGAAAAGATAAGACATTAAAAAGATTTAAAAGAGATTTGATTTTAAAATTTGAGATTAGAAAAGATAAATTAAGAATTTGAGAAGATTTGAAAAAGATTTAAAAAAGATGAGATTTGAAATTTGATTTTTGAAAAAGATTTAATTTTGAAATTTGTTATTTGAATTTTTAAGTTTTAAATTTTAAAAAGATAAGATAAGATTTTGAAAAAGATATGATTTTGAAAAAGATATGATTTTGAAAAGATTTGATTTTTGAAATTTAAAGCTAAGATAAGATAAGATAAAAATTTTGAAATTAAAATCTGAATTTTTAATTAAAATTTTCGAAAAATCAATTAAAAGATAAGAAAATATATTTTTTGATTTTTTGAATTTAACGAAGAAAGAGGAAAAAAGTAAAAGACACAAAACTTAAAATTTTTAGATCTAAGGACTCCTAGTTTTCAAAAATCTAGAGAAAAACACAAAGGGACACCAAACTTAAAAATTTTAAGATCAAAATAAAAGAAAAATACAAGAACACTTTGAAGATTGAGAAGAACACCAAGAACAAGACTCAAAAAAATTCAAAGAACACAAGAACATGCAAAAGACACCAAACTCAAAATTTTTGAAAACCAAACACAAAATTTTCAAAAATTGTAAAAGAAAAACAAAAGAAGACACCAAACTTAAAGATTAACACAAGATTTAACCAAAAAAAATATTTTTGAAAAATTTTTAGAAAGAGACTCAAAGAAATCGAAAATTACCACGAACAAAAATAAAAAGACTCAACCAAGAACAAAGATTAAACAAAGAAAGAAAAATATTTTTGAAAAAATTTTTGATTTTTTTTTAAAATAAGAAAAAAATAAAAATATAAGACTCAAGCAAAATAAAAAAAAAACCTGATCTAGGGAACAAGATAATCTGTCAGTTGTACACAAACTCGAACAATCCCCGACAACGGCACCAAAAACTTGGTGCATGAATGTCCATACTTCGTACAACTGTACCAGCAAGTGCACTGGGTCGTCTAAGTAATACCTGAGCGAGTCAGGGTTGATCCCACGAGGATTGTGGTTTGAAGCAAGTTATGATTATCTTGCAGGTCTTAGTCAGGCGGAAAGAGTAGGAGATGTTGGTATGTTATTTTTAATTGCATAAAAGGAATAAAGAAAAGTGTATAAAATACTTTGTAAATTGGAATGTAAATAGTAATAAAAGATTGGTTAAGATTTGGAAATGCTTCATCTTTCTTAATTAACTCTGGTATTACTGTCTTCTTCAAGTGTGAATGATTTCTTCAATGGCAGACTGTATGAGATCAACACCGTACTGCCGCGGTCGCCAATCTCCTCCAAATATGAACACCAGGGTTAGTGTGCATCCAGTCTGATTGAGGGTGAAGCTCTTACAGTCCATTATCTTTAATGATCTTACTCAAAGTGCCACAGACAAGGTCGGATCTTCTGGATCAGAGAATGCTGCATCTTTGGGTTCTAGCCTCTACCACAGAGACCCTAATCTCCCCATAAATTGGCTGAACTGGTATCTCGAGAAGTCCTCAACGAAGTCATGGATTAGCCATCTGAGATATGTATAATCAAGCAAACGGTTTGATGCTTTCCTGGCTCGTATTCACACGAACCCAAGTAGACACGGGTGGTTGTCAGGCACGCGGTCTTAGTATGAAGAACGAAGCTGATTATTATTGATCATCCCATTTATCATGTTGAGGAATGAATATACATCTTAGAATTGAATCAAACACGGATTGAAGAGAAACAGTAATATTTTTATTAATTCATAGAACTCGTCAGGGCTTCTCCCCTAAATCTAGGAGGTTTAGAAACTCATACTGATAGAAAATACAATGGTAAAAATGAAATATGGTGTTTGGGTTTAGCTTTGATGAGATCCACGTGCTATGAGGCCTCTAGGGCATTGAACGCTAGCTAGGGGTCCTCTTTGGGTGTTTGGACGCTAGTCTCTGCTCCTTGGGTGGTGGACGCCTAGAAGGGAGCAGGAAGTTGGTGTTGGAAGCCATTTTTGGGCCTTCTAATATGAAGCAAAGTATAAACTATCATAAATTGTTGGAAAGCTCTGGAAGTCAGCTTTCCATAGCCATTGAGAACGCTCGATTTGAACTTCTGTAGCTCCAGAAAAGCTCTTCCAAGTGAAAGGAGGTCAGATCCAGACAGCAGCTGTAGTGCTTTCTCTGTCTCTGAATCAGACTTTTGCTCCAGCTCCTCAATTTCAGCCAGAAATTACCTGAAATTGCACAAAAACACACAAACTCAAAATAGAACCCAAAAATATGAATTTAACACTAAAACCAATAAAAACTTAATGAAAACTAAATAAAACATGCTAAAAACTATATGAAAATGATGCCAAAAAGCGTATAAAATATCCGCTCATCAGCAACCCAACCTTATTTAGTTATTTCTATTTCCTCTAATTTCCTAAGTTTGTTTTTCTTTAGTTATTTCTTTAGGTTCATGATCATGTGAAGCAGTCTGAACAGAGACAGAAAGGTTCAGCAATAAAAATAGAACACTCTGGATAGAGTGTCTTGCTGGCCTTGAACGCCAGCCAGAGGCAGACCCTGGGCATTCAAACGCTCATGCAGAGGAGGGCAGGGATTCTGAATGCCCTAGCTTCTTACGACCAGTAGGTCCCACAGCATCTTTACCTACCACACTTCTTCCCTCTTACTTTTACACTCCCCTAAACACTATTCCCTATAAACCTAGCCCAATCACATCCATATCACTCCCCCAAACCATCACCACCCCACCCATTTCAAAATCAAAATTTCCCTCCCATTTATCCCACCCATGATCAAACCCTAACCTAGCCCACTCCTATTAATACCCCCTCTTACTAACCCTTCATACACACATTTCATATACATCAAATCCCCCTTGGCCGAATTCCTTCTCTCCCTCCATCTCCATCCATTTTATTCTTCTTCTACTTCATTCTTCTCTTTTATTTATTTTTGCTCGAGGACGAGCAAAGCTTTTAAGTTTCGTGTGGGAAAAGCGTTGGTTTTTACTTTCCATTACCACTTATGGCACCCAAGGTTGGAGAACCCTCTAGAAAAAGGAAAGGAAAGGCCGTAGCCGCCACCTCCGAATCTTGGAAGATGGAGAGATTCATCACCAAAGCCCACCAAGACCACTTCTATGAAGTAGTGGCAGAGAAGAAGGTGATCTCTGAGGTCCCTTTTAGGTTTAAGAAGAATGAGTATCCGAAAATTCGAAGAGAGATCAGGAGAAGAGGTTGGGAAGTCCTAACCAATCCCATTCAAGAGGTTGGGATCTTAATGGTGCAAGAGTTCTATGCTAATGCATGGGTCACGAAAATCCATGACATTAGTGTGAACCCAAATCCCAAGAATTGGAGTACGTTGGTCCGAGGGAGAATCTTGGACTTTAGTTCGGAAAGTGTGAGGTTGGCGTTCAACTTGCCTTTGATGCAAGGAGACCCACATTCTTACACTAGAAGAGTCAACTTTGATCAGAGACTGGATCAAGTGCTCTCAAACATCTGTGTGGTAGGAGCACAGTGAAAAAGGGATTCCCAAGGCAAGCCCGTAGCTAGAGGATAGTTGGAATTCATCCAACGTTCTATCATCCCTACTAGCAATCAGTCAGAAGTGACCATTTATAGAGCCATCATGATTCATTGCATCATGATTGGGAGTAAGGTGGAAGTACATGAGGTGATACCTCAAAAATTGTACAAGATAGCGGAAAAGACTTCCACCAAAGCAAGGTTAGCTTTCCCTCACTTCATTTGTCACCTATGCAATTCAGCTGGAATTTTTATAGAGGGAGACATCTTCATTGTGGAGGACAAGCTCATCACTAAGAAGAGGATGGAGCAAACTAGAGAGCATGCACATGAGCCTGTGCAACCGCCTCAGCAAGAAATCCTTGGGATACCTCAAGGGATGCAATTTCCTCCTCAAGGCTATTGGGACCAATTGCATAATTCTCTTGGAGAATTGAACACTAATATGGAACAACTGAGGTTGGAGCATCAAGAGCATTCTACCATCCTCAATGAAATAAGAGAAGATCAAAAGACTGTGAGGGAAGAACAACAGAGACAAGGGCGTGACATTGAAGAGATCAAGCACTATATTGGATCCTCAAGGAGGAGTAGTAGCCGAGATAAACCCCAATTTTGTGGTTTATCTTGTACTTAATTTATGGGATTTTATCAACTTATCTCACATTTATTCAATAAAATAGCATGATTTTGTAATTCTCCCTAAATTTGTGCTTAAGTGTAAAAACATGCTTTTTAAGCCTTAAAATAGCTAAATTTAATTCACCTTAATTCCATTCGATGCGTTGATATGTTTGTTGAGTGATTTCATGTTCATAAGGCAAGTATTGGATGGAAGAGGTGAAGAGAAAAGCATACAAAGTAGAGAATTCATGGAAAAACAAAGATTTGGAGTATCCAGAGCGACGCGCACGCGTGACAGACGCGTACGCGTGAAGAGGTGCATCGTCGAAGGCGATGCGTACGCGTGACATGATGCGTACGCATGAGAAGAAAAAGTGAGACGACGTGTACGCATGGCCCATGCATACGCGTCACAGCCAGCACGTGACCTCATTAAAGTGAAAATGCTGGGGGCAATTTCTGAGCTTCCCAGGCCTAAATCCAACTGATTCCAGAGACAATTACATGCAGAATTCAAGATTCGACAAAGGGGAAGCAACTAGTTAGTGTAGGAAGCATGCCTTAGTTAGTTTCTAGAGAGAGAAGCTCTCTCTTTTCTCTAGAATTAGGTTAGGATTAGGTTAATTTCTCTTAGATCTTGGTTTAATTTCTTGTTTTCATCTTGTTTTCTTTATAATTTCTTGTTCCATTGTCTTGATTTTCTTAGTTCTTCTTGTTAATTTCTCATTTTGGTTACTTTTTATGTTGATGAACTCTTATCAATTCCCATTCTCTTTAATGCAATTTTGAGGTATTTCATGTTTGATGTGCTTTCCTTAGTTGTTATTGTTAATTTCTTACATTGGGTAGTTGTAGACTTTATATTTCTTGCAATTTAACATGCATTCCTTTTATACCTTCCAAGTATTTGACAAAATGCCTGGTTGGATATTAGAGTAGTTTTTTAGCATTCTTGGCTTGGAAAGAGAAATTAGGCAATCTTGAGTCATTAATACCCAATTTAGATTGGTGATCTAGAGTTGTTAGTTAATATTATTTTTATTGACCCTAAAATCTTGCTAATTCAATTAGTGAGTTGATTAGGACTTTTGGATTGAGATTAACTAGTCTTATTTGACTTTCTCTCGTGTGAAGATAACATTGTACTTTCTTCCATTGTTGGAGTTGACTAAATAAGATAAATTCTTGTTAATCATTGTATGATAATTAATGACTAGATAGAAAGTCTAGATTCTCAATTCTTGCCATGAATGCCTCTTTTTAGTAGTTGTTATCTTTAATTGCTTGGTTTATTTTCTTGCATCTTTTTACCAATCCAACCCCTTGGATACCATAACTAATGATACGCATACCTCACTGCAATTCCTTGAGAGACGACCCGAGGTTTAAATACTTCGGTTACTTTTATTGGGTTGGACTTGTGACAACCAAAATATTTAAACTTTGATTTGAACATTACTTGTCGGTTGGGAACTATACTATCAACAGAATTATTTTGTGTGAAAATTCCTAACCGATGGTTTTTCTCTCATCAAATTTTTGGCGCCGTTCTCGGGAAATTGCAATGTGTGCTTGTTATTGATTATTGTATATATGTTAATATTGTGAATAGTTTGCTTTTTGTTTGTTTGCTTGTTTTGGTTTAGGAGTTTGTTTTCTTTGTTTCTTATTAGATTTTGTTTTTTATTTTTCCTTTTCACTATGAATTCTCAACACTTTGCCTATGACTTTGGTTCTAACTATGTTGTAGGGAATAGAAGCTACAATGACAACATGCATCAAGGATTTGGAGATCAAAGATGGGAGGAGTCCCAAGCTTATGGACAACCTTCTTGGCAACAACCTCCTCCGGTTTCTTATGGGTATAATCCAACTCCTAATGCTTACCAATCCAATGGATGTGGTGATCCTAATTGTGGTTGTCAACCACAACCACCACATGTATACAATTATTTCCCTCAACATAGGCCTCAACAACCATACTCATAAGCCCCCTACCACCAATCACCTCCATACGATCCTAATCCATACCCACCATACCCACAACCATATGAACCATACTTAGAGTCACCACCATTCCAACATTAATATTCCCAAGAACCATCAATTTCATACACACCACCTCCATACTTTCACCAAGATGAACCACCTTCCAACTATAATACATTTTCTCCAAACAATGAAGCTCTCCAAGCCTTCTTGCAAGAACAACGAAGAGATATTAGCTCTTATATCCAAAGGCAAGAAGAGAAGCAAAAGGAGCTAAAGAAGCTAGAAGTCATGATTGCTACCATAGCAGAAGCCATTAACCACATAGCCTCCCACCTAAGCTCATGCATCCCAAGTACTCCCACTGACGAATGTGGAAAATCAATCAAAGAGCATAGTGAGGGAGTGAATTTGAAGCTTCAAGGTGAAGAAGAGAAGTTGAAGCAAGATTTGCATCAAGAGGAGGAAGTTGAGGTCATTGATGTTAAGAAAGTGGATAAAGAGTTGAAGGAAAGTGATCAAGAAGTGGATTTCATCATTAGTATTTTTTGTCCACATTGATCAATCCCCTTGATGATCTTGTTGAGCCTTCTTCCATTGGACTAGAAAGCGATGTTAAGGAGGATGTGCAACCTCCAAGGCATATGTTGAGTAATGAAGGATTGGAAGAAATCGAGCAAGTGAAAAGTCTTGTTATTGAAGATAATTCCGTACCAACCAATGTGTTATTGAAGATTGTTAAATCGTCCTCATCGTGTTGTGAATTTGATGTTGAGGAGGCTAATGCACAACCTCCGATACATGGCTTAAGAAATGAGGAATGTGTAGAAGAAGTTGGTGAACAAGGAATTAAAATTAAAGATGCTTGTCAAGAGGTGGAAGAATTTAAAGAAGAACACAAAGGAGTGGACTTTGGGTTGTTAAAGTATGGGGAGGTCCCCCTTCCTAAGTCACCATCATTCCTTACATCATGCAAGTGGGTAAACCTCTTATCTCTAAGCTTTATCATCCCACTTGAATATGGTCTGCTTGAAATGGATGGTCAACTTAGAGGTCTCTGTGGAATGGAAAGTAAGAGAAAGTTGATTAGTGGTCGGCACCGCAATTTAAGGTTCACTATGGTTGAGTTTTCAAGCTCTAAGTGCAAATGGTGGCATAATACTCGATTGAGAAGATATAGGAGGAGAGTTTGGTGTTTAAAGGAAAATTCCATGTGCTTACCGCCCGAGTGGAGTAATGACGATCAATCAGATGATGGGTGTAGAAATAAGATTTGGGATTCCGGCATATATGATGATCAATTGTGGGAGCTCCAAGCTTGTGGAAAACTCCACCAAAAGTTGGTGCGCTTGGTTGGAAATTCTGGCAACCACTTGAAGTCCAAGCATTGGTAGATGTTTAAGGATGAATTCAACCACAAGCCTCCTTGATTAGAGCTCTCCGAAATGTCCAACTTAAGGACAATAAATAAATGTGCTAGGTAGGAGACACCCCACCATGGTAAACTCTTTCCATTTCTCTTGTAGATATAATTAATGAATGAATTAAGTTGCCATCGTTAGGTAGTTCTTTCCTTTTATTCTTTTGTATGTTTTGTTTTGGTGCTAGGTTGTTTGTTGGTTTTATGTTTTGCATAAGGATGATTCTTTGAATTTGGGTTTTTGCTTGAATTTCAAGTTTTCTCAAATTTAGTGAAAAATCCTCAAAATTTCAAAAATATTGTTAATTTGCATTTTTGGTTGGTTTAGAGTGGTATATAGTGTAGGGAGAATTTTAATTCCTCTTTTAAGCTCTGTTTTGGTGTTTAAATAAATAAAAAAAGTGGCAGTTCACGCGTGCGCATGCACGACGCTTACGCATCATATCGCATTTCATGCACTCCACGCGCATACGTGAGGGACGCAGACACGTCGAAATGCTGAAATTGCTGCTCCATACATTTTCTAGAGAGTTGCACGAAAGTGGCGCAGGAAATGTGCGTGTAGCACAATTGCGCCTCACGCGTACGCGTCAATTACGTGTACGCGTCAGCCCCCTGCCTCTCCTTTCACACATGCGCGTTAAGGACGCCTACATGTCAATGTTCTTTTTGACTCTACCATGCGTGACCGTCAACGACGCGTACGCGTGGATTTGAATTCACTAACACCCCTGACGCGTGAACCCTAGCCAATTTGCGTCACTCTTCTCTTCATCCCTAACGTCTCTCTTCTCCCTCCAAGAACCAAAGCTTCTGCCTCCCATTACCGGCCATCACTCCGGTGACCGAATTGCCACCGACCACCCTTTCCTTTCCCCTTCTTCTTTTCCTTCTTCTTCTCTCTCTTCCCCCTTTTTGCCATCCCTTCTCCTCAGTGCTACCAAGCACCGCCGCAGCCCCCCCATTGCCGCCGGCAATCTCCACCCTCTACAACAACCACTCACACTCCTTCCTTCTTCTCCAATTGACTTCTTTCATCCACCGTCTCTGTACCAGAACGGAATTTGGTGCCCCTGCTCTCTAAGTTCAGCGCCGATACTCAGCGTCTCAGCTCTACCGCCACTGGACCGCTGTGGCAGCGCTGCTACTGAGTCAGTAGCGCCTCCGTCCTTCCAATCGCTGTTCCCATCTCCATTTTGCTTCCTTTCCCATTTCTGTTTCTGCTTCTCCTAGGTTCCAGTTCCACTGTTAATTTCTATTTCTATTTTTAACTTTCTTTTAATTAATTTCCATGTTAGCATTAGCTGATTATGTTTCTGTTGATTAGGTTAGCTTAGATTGCATGTGGTTAGGTAGTTCTAGGATTCTGGTTAGTGGATTTAGGTCTGTTTAATTTTTGCTGTGTGTTTAATTTCTGCTATGTGTTTGGAATGGATTGTATTTTTCTCTGAATGTTACCCTGGATGATGATAACTTTGATGAATTTCTAAGTTTGAGCTATCACCGCTACTGCATTCTTGAAACAGTGGATCAATTTCTGAATGTGATATGTGCTAAATGTGTGAGTTATAACTGTGATTGCTGCTGAAGGTTTATTTCCAATTGCACTTCATTGTTGGAGTCAGTTATGAGTAATTCATTGAGTTCATCCTGCTGCAAGTATAATGGTTATTGTTTATAAATGATTATTGCAAGTTGAATTCAATGGAGTAAATATTGATTGAGTCCATTATCTTTATTCCTTTCTACTATTTTGGTGCTGTATTTCTGTTCTTGTTGAATTTTTGGCTCACTTTTTGATTTCCTATGAAGCCATATGTATGGTTTTTGTGAATTTAAGTGTTTATGCGTTCATAGGAAATTTAAATTGTATGATTGAAATTTGGGAATAGTCCAAGTTACTACTGGAATGCTGCCAAAATTTTCTGAAAATTGTCCTGTTTTTAACTTACGACTTATGAATTGAATTTGGTACTTTCTGATTTGAGACTCATTTGGCTCATACCAAACTCAATTCATGGGTTGATTGGCTCGCGTTTTCGCATTTCTTTTGGTTCCCTTTCATGTGCATTTGTGATTGACAGAATCAAGGAACTATTTGATGGATTTCTGTGCCAAATAGAATCTTGATTAACCAAGTCAGCGAATCTCTTTTGTGCTTTCAATCTTTCAAGTTTAAGTCAAACTTTTTCAGCTTTTTTGTTCAGGTTCAACTTCCACCTTCTTTAACCAATGAAGCTAGTTTTCTTAACTTTACCAATTGACTTGAACTTGTCTCTTTTTAATTGAGGTTCTTATGTTTGTAATAATTGGTGCTTTCCACTGGTGTAAACCTTTTGACATAAAAAAATTGTTTTCAACCCTCTTTTGGTTTCACCAAGTGCATATTTCAATTCTTTTACACCAATCTCTACAAATTTAGTGACCATCCTCATTGATGATGATCTCACCCCTTTTTGCGTTTATAGTGCATAACATATTTCATCATCAATGACTTGCATCATCTTCATGAATGTGAGTATGCTTGTTTCCTAATATTTTTGAACTTCTCTTGGGTAAGTTCAATAATTATCATGCCACTTATCTTTAACCCACTTTTCTAACTTTTGACTTAATTGACTTTCTAACTTTTCTTTTTAGTTTTTCAAACTAAATCTTTTATATTCTTTTGGGCATGATAATTGTTGTTGCTTAACAAACAAGCATCTTTACTATCATTGCATAAATTCTTGGATTATGCCTCTGATTGATGTCTGAATTCTATTTTTTTTCTTGCATTCCAAGAATTCATTTCTTTGGCTCACTTCATGAATGTACCTCAATATCCTTCTATTTTCTGTTTTCTATCTGTTGTTTATATACTTACTTTCCACTCCTCTGCTTGGCTTAATATCCTGTATGCTGTAATTTCTGTTTTTCAGGATGTCTGACAGAGGCAAGGGAAAAGCCAAGGCCACCTCCAGAAAAAGGAAGAGGTCTCGGTCATCTTCTGAACCAGCAACCTCCAGTCTATCTGAGATCTCTCTGAGAACGAGAAGGCAGATCAAGCCACGCCTGCTACCGACTCAAAAAGGTTCACCAATCTATATTGTGAGCTCCGATTTCTACATTTTCAAGCACGGTAGCTCATCCTGGAGAAGAAGCTAGTTATCCCCTCAGATCTGAGGTAGTATACTAAACATCGGATTGAGAAGAGGGGTTAGGCCTTCCTAGACAGAGAGCTAGCAAGAGTGAATGAGTCCTGGGTCCAAGAGTTCTATTGTAATTTCTTCAGAGTAACCCTTGACTCAGTTCACCTCAGAGACAGGCAGATCATGGTCACAGAGGCAGATATTGAGGAGATCCTCCACTGTTAGCCAAAAATCAGTGCTAAGGATGCCTTCCAAAGGGCTGAAGAGGAGTTGCACAGCATGACTTTTGATTATGATGGACTATGTAGTGTGGTTGCCCAGCCGGATGTCCCTTGGGAGATGAATTCCTCTAAAGTAAAACCCAAGGGTATGGGGTTTGATTATTTGATGAAGGAGGCTAAGATATGGCAGTAGATACTGGCCCATTATGTCATGCCTAGCACTCACTTCACGGAGATTCCGATTGATATGCTTGTCCTGATCGGGTGCGTCATTGAGGGGAAGAAGCTGTACCTTCCCCGACTTATCAGATGATACATGTGGCGGGCCCATATCAGGGGCAACCTTCCATTCCCGTGCTTGGTCACGCAGCTTGCTCACCGGCTTGGAGTCCCTTGGCTTCCAGATGATGAGTCACCACCAGCGGTCCACAAAAAAGAGAAAGTGATTCCGTTGGGGACTTGGGTTGGTGACCAACCAGCAACCCAGCATAGAGACCGACCTACCACAGTAGCAGCATCTGGGCCAGCTTCTTCTTCAGCAGCAGCCGGACCCTCAGAAGCACCATCTGCATCTACCATGCCAGCACTACCATCATCATCTCAGCCGACCTACCATCTCATGCAGCGCTTCTTTGAGAGCATGGATCAGATAGAACGTTACAACAAGCTACGTTATGAGCACCTGAGACGGATGATAGCAGCATTGAGCGTCGACATGCCCTCTGAGCCCGATACTCCTTCCGACCAATCTGAGGCAGAGGAGGAGGCTCAAGAGGAGGAGGCTCAGCAGGCAGAGGCCCCTACACAGCCACAACCAAAGCCATAGCCTCAGCCAGCTGCAAACGTTGACCCTCTCACCCAGCCTGAGTTGTAGCATCGAGGACGATGATTTCTTCTAAGTGTGGGGAGGTCTCCGTCGTCGGTGGATTTCATTTTGGTGACCATTTCAGACTCCTGTTTTAGTTTGCTTTATTTTGTTTATTTTCAGTACTTGCACATTTTTACTTTATTGTACTTTTGGAATTCTTGTACATATTAGTTATTTTGGATATTTTTTTTAGTTATCGCATTTTGTACTTTGGCTTGTATATATCTTAGATTTTTAGTTTGATTTGTACTTTTAGTTTAATAGTATATATATATAGTTATTTTAGTTTATTAGTTGTGATTTGGAAAAATGTAGATTATTGAGCTTAGTTTACCCTTTTGCATATGAGAATTTGGTTTGGTTGAAAATAGGGAATAAAGTAAGGAATTTTAACGTTTCCCAATCACAACATTTCATTTAGCATGTATATAATAAACTTAGTCAAAATAATGAAATTCTTCAAGAAGTTTATCTATAGGACACCCCAATTGATTGAAAAAAAATTTTAGAACTTGCTTGAATTATACATTGTGGAACATGATTTTTGAGCTAAGAACACATAAGCATGTGAGATTTGAGCCTAATTGTGTGGTTACATCATATAACCACTATTTTTATTCTTGTGTGATTATTCTCTTTCTATGATTGTAATCTTTGATTTCTTTGATTCTATATGTCCATTATTTTGTGTATGAATGCCTTATATGATTGAGGCCATTGTTTCAATTAGCTCACTTACCCAAATAGCCTTACATTTTATCTTCCATTGTTAGCCAACTTCGAGCCTATGCTAAACCCATGTGTTCTTAATTTTAGCACATTACAAGCCTTGAAGCGAAAAATAATAAATATCCCTTATTTGGATCTTTGATTAGCGTAGACTAGTGAGAGTGTTTATCATTTAATTTTGGAAGAGTTGGGAACATTGGTTGGGATAAAAGTGTGTGTTTGTATTTTTGTCAAACTTTTGGGAATTGGATACATACTCATGTATTAATCATGTTTAAACCATGTGCATTGGTATTTTTGTATATAATTCATCAAAAAGAAAAAGAAAAAAATAAAAAAATAGAAACAAGGAAAGAAAAAAGAAAAGCAATAAAAAGGGGACAAAATGCCCCAAAGTGAAGTTCAATAATAATCAATGCATATGGATTGTAATAAAAAAGAGAGTGCATGAGTATGTGAAAAAGTGAAGAATGGGTAGTTAGGTTTGCTTTAAATAGTATAGGTTGTCATAGGTTAGGTGGGAAGTTTAAGTTAATCAAAGATTCAAATTCTAGTCTACCTAACCAAATACAATCCTACCTTGACCCTAGCCCCATTACAACCTATGGATAAGTCCTCTTGATATTTGTATGCATGCATGAAATAATTGTTGATTGTTAGATGAAAAACAAATCTTGGAAAGAATGATTAGAGGAGAATTGAGTGAATCAACCCTATACACTTGAGTGACTAGAGCGGATACACATCCGGTGAGGGTTCGATTGCTCAATTACATGTTTTCACCCGTGATCATCTCTTTTCTTGCAAGTTTGTAAATTCTTTTAATAACTCAATTCAATTGTGGATTTGACTTGGTTGTAATACCTTTAGCCCGTGTGCTTATATATGTATTCTTGGGAATTGATTTATTTTAACCAAGTCGTTGCATTCATTTAGATAGTTATATTTAGATAGGTTGCATTTAGATAGTTTGCATTGAATAAATGTTGATACACTTTGTCTTTTTCTTGGTTTAGCATGATGACATGCTTAGTTTAAGTGTGGGAAGGTTTGATAAACCTCAATTTTGTGGTTTATCTTGTGCTTAATTTAGGGGATTTTATTCAATGAAATAGCATAGTTTGTAATTCTCTCTAAATTTGTGTTTAAGTGTAAAAACATGATTTTTATGCCTTAAAATAGCTAAATTTAATTCACCTTAATTCCATTCGATGCCTTGATATGTCTGTTATATGATTTCAAGTTCATAAGGCAAGTATTGGATGGAAGAGGTGAAGAGAAAAACATGCAAAGTGGAGAATTCATGGAAAAACAAGGATTTGGAGTATCCAGAGCGATGCGCACGCGTGACAGACGCGTACGCGTGAAGAGGTGCATCGTCGAAGGTGACGCGTACGCGTGAGAAGAAAAAGCCAGATGACACGTACGCGTGGCCCATGCGTACGCGTCACAGCCAGCACGTGATCTCATTAAAGTGAAAACGCTGGGGGCGATTTCTGAGCTTCCCAGTCCCAAATCCAACTGATTCCAGAGACTATTTCATGCAGAATTCAAGACTGGACAAAGGGGGAGCAATTAGTTAGTGTAGGAATCATGCCTTAGTTTCTAGAGAGAGAAGCTCCATCTTCTCTCTAGAATTAGGTTAGGATTAGGTTAATTTCTCTTAGATCTAGGTTTAATTTCTTGTTTCCATCTTGTTTTCTTTATAATTTCTTGTTCCATTGTCTTGATTTTCTTAGTTCTTCTTGTTAATTTCTCATTTTGGTTACTTTTTATGTTGATGAACTCTTATCAATTCCCATTCTCTTTAATGCAATTTTGAGGTATTTCATATTTGATGTGCTTTCCTTAGTTGTTATTGTTAATTTCTTACATTGGGTAGTTGTAGACTTTATATTTCTTGCAATTTAACATGCTTTCCTTTTATGCCTTCCAAGTTTTGACAAAATGCCTGGTTGGATATTAGAGTAGTTTTTTAGCATTCTTGGCTTAGAAAGAGAAATTAGGCAATCTTGAGTCATTAATACCTAATTTAGATTGGTGATCTAGAGTTGTTAGTTAATATTATTTCCATTGACCCTAATCTCTTGCTAATTTAATTAGTGAGTTGATTAGGACTTTTGGATTGAGATTAACTAGTCTTATTTGACTTTCTCTCGTGTGAAGATAACATTGTACTTTCTTCCATTGTTGGAGTTGACTAAATAAGATAAATTCTTGTTAATCATTGTATGATAATTAATGACTAGGATAGAAAGCCTAGATTCTCAATTCTTGCCATGAATGCCTCTTTTTAGTAGTTGTTATCTTTAATTGTTTGGTTTATTTTCTTGCCTATTTTTACCAACCCAACCCCTTGGATACCATAACTAATAATACGCATACCTTACTTCAATTCTTTGAGAGACGACCCAAGGTTTAAATACTTCAGTTACTTTTATTGGGTTGGACTTGTGACAACCAAAATATTTAAACTTTGATTTGAGCATTACTTGTCGGTTGGGAACTATACTATCAACGGAATTATTTTGTGTAAAAATTCTTAACCGACGATTTTGCTCTCATCAAGCCGCCATCACTAAGGTGTATTCCTTCTCTTAATCCCCTTTTCTTATGTTATTTTTCTGTTTTCTATTATGTTTTATTGTCTGTTCTCTTGTTCTTGTTGCATGATCATTTCTATCTATGTCTTAAGGCTAAAAAATGTTCCGTATATCTATCACCTTATTTAAAAAGAAAATTTTATTTGAAAAAGAAATTAAGTTGCATGAATTTCGAGTTTATCTTAAGAATAGTTCAATTATCTTGATGTGGTGGCATTGCTTTTATTTTTTGAATGTATGAATAAACAGTGCATATTTGAAGTTGAAATTAAGAATGTTGGCTCTTGAAAGAATGATGATAAAAGTTAAGTATTATTGGTAATCTGAAAAATTCAAAAAATTGATTCTTGAAGCAAGAAAAAGTAGCAAAAAAGCAAGATACAATAAAAAGAAAAAAAATTTGCATGCGAAAAAAAAAGCAAGCTGAAAAAGAAATAAAAGCAGAAAAAGCCAATAGTTCTTTAAACCAAAAGGCAAGAGCAAAAAGCTAATAACCCTTTAAACCAAAAGGCAAGGGTAAATGGATCCAAGGCTTTGAGCATCAATGGTTAGGAGGGCCTAAAAGGAGTAAAATCTTGGCCTAAGCACTCCAAATGAAAAGTGTCCTTAACTATATGCTTGTGGTGTGAAGGTATCAAGTGAAAAGCTTGAGACTGAGCAGTTAAAGTCGTGATCCAAAATAAAAAGAGTGTGCTTAAGAACTCTGGACACCTCTATCTGGGGATTCTAGCAAAGCTGAATCACAATCCGAAAGGGTTCACCCAGTTAAGTGCCTGTGGCATTTATGTATCCGGTGGTAATACTGGAAAATAAAGTGCTTAGGGTCACGGCCAAGACTCTAAAAAAAGCTATGTTCAAGAATAAAAAAGAACTGAACTAGGAGAGTCAATAATATAATCTGGATTCTAAGTTCCTAAGGATGCCAACACTTCTGAGTTACAATGGATAGTGAGATTCCAAAACTATTCAAAAGCAAAAAACTACTAAGTCCCGCTCATCTAACTGAAACTGAGCTTCATTGAAAAATCTGAGATTTATTGTGTCTTACTCTTCTTTTTATCCTACTTTGTTTTTAGTTTCTTGGAGACAAGCAAAAGTTTAAGTTTGATGTTCTGATAAGCGGATATTTTATACACTTTTTGCCATCATTTTCATATAGTTTTTAATATGTTTTGTTTATGTTTTATTACATTTTCATAGATTTTAGTGCAAAATTCACATTTTTGAATTCTACTTTGAGTTTGTATATTTTTATGCAATTTCAGGTATTTTTTGGCTGAAATTGAGGACTTGGAGCAAAAGTCTTATTCAGAGGCAGAGAAAGCATTTCAGATGCTGCCATGATTTGACCTCCTTGCACGTGAAAGAGCTTTTCTAAAGTTACAAAAGTTCAAATGGAGCTTTCTTAACGGCTATAGAAAGCTAACATCCAGAGCTTTCCATCAATGTATAATAGTTTATACTTTACTTCAGAATTAAAGGCACAAAACTGACGTTCAACGCCAGCCTCCTACCCTATTCTGGCGTCCAACACCCACAAGGAGGAGACCACCGTCCAACGCCCAAAAGGGGGCTCCTAGCAAGCGTTCAATTCCCCTAGGCCCTCCTAGCACGTGGATCTCAATCAAGCTCAGTCCAAACACTCACCAAGTGGGCCTCGAAAGTAGATTTTAGCACTAAAACACTATTTTACCCTTCTTATGTAATCCTTAGTCATTAGTTTGTATTAAAAGGAGAAGATCACCCTTGTTTAGGATCTCTTCTGGCATATTTCAAATTTCACATTGTATTCTCTATCAGTATGAGTTTCTAAATCTCCTAGGTTGAGGGGAGGAGCTCTGCTGAGTTTTATGGATTAATAAAGTATTACTATTTTATCTTCAATCTGTGTTTGATTTTCTATTCTAAGATGTATCTTCGTTCTTCATCCTTATGAATGCGTTGAACTGGCATAAGGTTATCTCATTCTACATGGTTCAAAGTGAGTCTTTCATCGGACAATGATGAACCACTAGCTTGATTATACATCTCTTAGATGGCTAATCCACGACTTCGTTGGGGACTTCTCGAGACATCAGTTCAGCCGAGGTATGGGGAGATTAGGGTCTTTGTGGTAGAGGCTAGAACCAAAGGCACAGTATTCTCTAATCCAGAAGATTTGACCTTTTTTGTGGCATTTTGAGTAGGATCACTAAGGGAAATGGACTGCAGGAGCTTCACCCTCAATCAGACTAGATCCGCACTAACCCTGGGGTTTAGATCTGGAGGAGCATTGGCGACCTCTCAAGAAAGGTGTTGATCACATACAGCCTGCCATAGAAGAAATCATTCACAGTTGGAGGAGATAGTAAGACCGGATTAATCCAGAAGAACACAACATCTCCAAGCCTTAACCATCTTCTTATCATTGCTTTCACCATTAATTGAGTAACGTTTTCTTTATTTTACTTTTATGCGCTTTAAATGACCAACCAACTTTTCTATCCGCCTGACTAAGATCTACAAGATAACATTAGCTTGCTTTAAATCACAATCCTCGTGGGATCGACCCTAACTCACTCAGATATTACTTGGACGACCCAGTGCACTTGCTAGTTCAGTTGTGCGAAGTTTACTTCTGCGCACCATCTATCTAGCCGGCTTAAACTCCACGAGTCACAGCTAGACTCTTATGACTATTATACTTTGATATATCTATATATATGTCGTGATATCTGTATGCATATCTTGTGCCTTACGTTATAGCTTAGTGTGAATGTTTTGCGCTTTTCAAACTTTGTTTTTTGAGCTTAATCTTCATCGGGCTTCTAGAATTATTATTTCTTTCTATATATGAATATGTACAAGCTTTAGAATTGTCGTAACCTTTGATTAACCTTTGCTTTACGACATGAGGTAAGGCTTAGGGTAATTAGGGTGTTACATAGTTTGAAGAAGAAAGTTACGCATTCTGGACGGTTAGTTCAATAGACTAGAATCGACAAGTAATCAAAACTAAGGGGTTGAAACCGAAGTGTATTGGGCCGTTTGAAGTATTAAGACGGATTAGTGGCCGAGTGGCATATTGAATAGTATTACCGCCGTATCCTTTGACCCTGCACGACGTACCACACATTTCACAGCTTTGGTAATATACTTCTGAGGTAAGCTATGTCTTAGAACCTGAGGCAGTTCAATTGAAAAGGGGATTTGACATTTCAAGTAACTCCAGTTAGAATTGACGATACCAGTATTAAGCAACTATGTGAAAAAGAAGTGTCGTTAGTTAAGGTTGCTTGGAGTCAAGCTGGAATTGAGGAGTACACCTGGGAACTTGAGTCAGAAATGTGGAAAGACTACCCATACCTATTTTCAGGTAACTGAATCTGAATTTTGAGGACAAAATTCTTAATTATGTTGGCAAAACCCTTTAAATTAAGGTAGTGTATATGTGAAATTGGAACTCATTTGAAGAGATTGAAAGCATAATTGAGCCTTGGGTGCTGAGGTTTTGGTATTGAAGGCTTGTGACCTTATCAATTTGGGTGTTTTTGGCTTAGGAGAGAAATCGGTCAAGGTATGGTTTTGGTTTCTCGTATGTAATATATAACATCTTGTGAAAATTTAGGCTAGACGACCAAAAGATAAGATGAATCATATGTTGGTGTACATGTGGTAGTTTTGATTATTGAATTATGTGTTGTTTGATGTGGGTATTAGGTATGTTATTGTTAAATGGATGTGGTGGATGGTTGATGAAATAATGATTATTATGAATAACAATGATATATTGATGATTGAGTATAAATGTGGTGTTGAATGTGAATGGTTGGGTTGGAATTGGCAAAATTGTATATGGGAGTGTATGATGTAAATGTAAAATAATAATACGGAGTTTGGTATATTTTGATGTTGTTTGAAACTTGGAGTGCAGGTTTGAGTTGGAAAATGTGGTAAAAATAGAGGTTGGTATTTTAGATGAAAAACTTGACTTTAACAAACTTTGGTGATCTATAATTGGAGCTTCGAATTTTGGATTGGAATGAAATTTATTTCAAATTAAAGATACACATTTATATACCAAATTTTAATACCCAAACACATATAAACAAGGGATTTACTAGGGTTTGAGGATCCTTACCTTAACCGTACCTCAAGTTAATAAAAATCCGCTAATTCCTCAAACTAATCGGATCCTATAACATCAAAAATCAAAGATTGAAAATGAAATTATGACTTTCTTACCAAATTGAGTACCGGACTTTGTAGAGCTTGACACTGCAGTCGCGTTACCGTAAACGGTGTGGCGATCGAAACTCGGAATTGAAAGATATGTGGATTTGAATGGAAACAAGGGTTTGGGAATTTTTCTTCTCTTTCCTAATGTGTTCCAATGTGAAACAGCAAGGAAGGAGGAAGAAATAAGCTGAGCTCATTTGGTTAAGTGAACTAGTTGGGCCTTTGGTCCCGTTATGGGTCTGGTAGATCGGTTTGGCCCATTCAGTCTAATTTTGGACCAAATTTTTTAAAATTTGTGTCAAAATTCGTATTTTAATTAATTCTTTCTCATTAAACTATAAAATTCTATTTTCTAATTTTTTAATTAATATTTAATTTATTGACTAATTATTTGTTAATTATGTGGGATTTACACACAATAAAGTATTCAAAGAAATTTTTTCAAACCTAAAATGATATGTTATTTTTTTATTACTACTATTTGTTGTTTTCTCATTTATTGTTTTTTATTCTACATTGAAATTAAACATTTTAGATATTTTTATTATTTTTTATCATAGTTAATTTTGGTCTAAATATACCCGCGATTTTTCACGGACAAAAATACTAGTAATAACTAAATCTAAGAGGTCATTGCATTATAAAGGTCATTATTTATATATCTAAACTTCTAAGATATTGATACCAAATAAATTTAAAAAAATATTTCTATGATAAAAAAAATCTATTTTTTCTTGACATAATTGTTAACTGTGGTAGCCCAAACAACTTCAACTACTATACTATTTTGTGTAATATTATAACCATTAAATTTCAAAAGTTTTAAAAAAATATGAACAGATACTTGGATTTGTTAAGATATTTTTTTTTTACTATAAAACAAATGCATTAAAAATTTAATTTTTTTTATTTCTAATAAAAAATTTTTAATTTTGTAATCTTAACATGTGCCTTNNAGCTGCAAATACATATATCTAGTTTACACTGTAAACGAGATATATGAAAATTGAAAAAAATTTATATATCTCGTTTACACAATATAAATAAGATAAGATAACGTATTTTTGTAATAATTTTTAAAATTATTTATTTAAGTAAATAAAATATTTATTTAATTTATATAAATAAAAAATCCCTAAAGTAACTAGTTTTAAAAATTTCAAGGACTGTTCTGATAATTATGATTCCGGTTCTTAGAGCAATTCCAATGGGCATATGTTGAGGCCCTGTTTCTGACAAAAGGAGAACTGAGACCGTTGGAGTAAAATGGAATAGGGACCTTGCACAAGGACCGATGGGACAAAGTCCCTCTGAACCGGACTGAGAGCAACAAATAATAACTTGCCATTTGGCAAGTTATTATTTAAATAAATAATTATATAAAATTTTAATTAATTAATTAAGTGAGACCACAACAGGGACTAAAGTTAGTTCCTCCTAATGGAAAAGAGAGAGATGTTTTGAGTTCCTATTTACTGTTTATGACGTAAAAGCTGACGTGGAGTTACTTTTTATGACAGGTAGGCCATAAACAGGAACTGGGATGGAGTTACTTTTTATGACAGGTGGGCCATAAACAGAAACTGGGATGAGTTCCTTACTGGAGATGGTCTTAGAGCATCTCCAATTGAGAAGCCCAGTTACTATTTAGTCAGAAAAAAAAAAGAAATTGGACCGTTGGAGGAAACTAAAGTGAGTTCCTTCACTTTTTTCAAGAAGAGAGAGAGAAGAGAGAGTCCCTCTTAATGGGACTTCCATTAACCAATATATAATTGTCAAGTAGCAAGTAAAATAAAAAATAAATAATTATATAAAATATTAATTAATTAAATAATTATATTAATTAATTAAATAACTTCGTTTTCTAGGTTGTGTGTCCCCAAAGATGCTTGCTTTGTCTTTTTGTTTTTGTGTGTAGGAAACGAACTAAAATAAGTGCGTCTAGAAGTTTGGAACTGCAAAAAAAAAAGAACAATCAGCCGTCTCGTTCATTGTTTTAATCTTCAAATTCCAAAAAAAAAAAAAAAAGAGAGAGAATGCTATAAGACCTAATTATATATATATTTAGAGTACAACTGTTCCTATAAGTACAATGCATGTTTTGGTTTTATTGTTCCTTGGATTATGCACATTGAATAGTTTTGGGAAATTCTGTATCGCCCAATTTTGAGAGTAGCCATGGCGTGCTGCATGAGGTGTTCCAAAAAGGATTAAGATATGCTGCGGTGTCGCTGCTGCTATTGTGATTTTGTTGGTGGTGATCCTGGTGATCTTGATCTTCACTGTCTTCAAGCAGAAGGACCCTATCGTTACCTTGCAGTCGGTTAAGGTTAAAGAGGCGAGTTTGGTTATTTTCCCGATTGCGGCAATAAATGTGTCCTTGGGCATATTGCTCACGGTTGAGAAGCCCAACCATAGAAGCTTTAGTTACCACAACAGCACGGCTATCTTAATTATCGTGGGAAGCTTTTGGCTACTGCCCCATTGATGGTCTTGTCACGAGGACACACTTCCAGCTCAAATATCTCTGAACATCAGCACTACTTTGAATTTCTATGCAGATGACATAATGAAAGTTCTGGATTTAGTGGCTGATTTTGTTAAAGGTGTTATAAATTTTACTTCAACATCCACCTTGGAAGGGCGTGTCAAGGTGCTGAACCTCTTCAAGAAGAAAGCCACTAGTTCCTCCTTTGGTGATCTCTTTGTATTCGTACATGACAAGAGTGTTAATTCTACTTGTAAAATAGATGTCAAACTTTGACTAATATTGCGTCGAGGCAGACAGCTCAAGTATTGTATTGTTCAAGTAGTTAGTG
The DNA here is from genome assembly GCF_000816755.2 of Arachis ipaensis. Classification (NCBI taxonomy): domain Eukaryota; kingdom Viridiplantae; phylum Streptophyta; class Magnoliopsida; order Fabales; family Fabaceae; genus Arachis; species Arachis ipaensis. Next base: position 108,588,977 of record NC_029791.2, read on the forward strand.
TCTAAGCAACCCTTAGTTTCTATCCCCTTTGCAGTGGATTTGATATTGTCTGTGTGACTTTTTCTTTTAAGATTGTTCTTGAAACCTCAAGTGCATTCATTAAGGCAGGCTTCTCTAGTATATGCTTCATAATCATTGTTATGTTTAAAATCTCTTAGCATTTATAACTCACTATTGTCTTCTCTAATATTCTTTTCTAATCATTGCTTAAATATGCACATAATTATTTCAGAGTTCTAACATTCTGTGTACATGGCATATGTGTGAATTTTATATGCAGAGCGAATTTCGTCAGGACACCAATCATGCTTTCCCAAACTTGGGCAGATACATATTCATGCAATGAAGGTATATTGTAGTTGATCTTGTTGACTCTCTTTTGCTATCCAAGCCATGGTCGTATTCCTATTCATTATAACATTATTTTGCTAATTTGCAGGTAAAGCGCAAAGGGTACTTTTATCACCTATCTGATTCCATGTTTGTAAAAAGTGCCTTCTATGGTTTCAAGAGCTGGTTTCTTAGTGTGGATGTTTCTCCATTGAGCAATCGTGGTCAAAATGATTGTTCTTCTGATTCTCCTAACCAGCTGGTACTTCTTGGCAATTCAGATAATGCCTTGACTGGTTTGATCAATGATGAGAAAGAAGAAGATGATTTTGTGAATGCATCTGATAAAGCTGTTAAGGATGATAACGTCGTTTGCGAAGATGAAATATCAAAATCTGTGTCTAGTGCAAAGGAAAAACAGATGAGTACAAGGAAAGAAGATGATACTGTGGAATATGATGCTTCTGTTTTTAGGCCAGGTAATGATACTGTTCAAAGGGAGATTGAGGTTATGGCAGACCCTTCATTAAATGCAACTAAAGAAGTAATCATTGAAAGTGAAGTTCTAAAGGAGCATCAGCACAATGAATTCAATGATAATAACACGACAATTGGCATTGGTACTGAGTCAATGAAAGAGGCTACTGAACCTTTACGTGCTACAAATAAGAAGAAGAAAAGTAAGAGATCTTTGATTCATGATGCTGATATTATGGAGAAGAAAGGGAAGAAGAGATCGTCAAATTCTCATGAGACACGTTTGACTTCATTCAGGAAAGATGCAGAAGCATATCCTTCCAACATTCGAGGGGGTGTTGAAGATGATATTTATGAAGATGGTATAGTCTCTAAAGGTAATATACTACTCAAGGAACGGTTGAAACTTGAAAGTAGACATATTATACTTGTCTTCTTGGATGATAAACCTCGGTCATATTAATATGAATTTGATATGTACGTAATAATTAAAAAGCTATGCTGCGAGATTGGAAGGCTATGCTTTATGGAGGACTTTCCCTCTTTGTTTTGATTTTGTATAGAGGAACCCTTATCCCCAATTTGTATTATCCTTCTCATCTTATTGAATTTCTCTTTTACTTTTAATAAAAAAAAATCCAATAATTGAAATAAATAAATAAATAAATGTTAAATCTACTGATCCTTTATTATTTTTTTTTATCCTTGCTAGATAACAGCATGAGCAAACCTACGCTTGAAAAAATGGAGATTGGAACTGATGCATCCTTAGAAGGCATTCCATCTAAAGTAAAGAAGTCAGAAAAACACAACCGTTCGGATGTTGAAACAAAATTACAACCTTCGGGTGTAAAGGAGCCAAAGGAACCCAAGCAGTTGAATGAAGATAATTTGAATATTGTTCTTGACCAGTGCAATGAAAGTGAGGTTGGTCTGACTGATAGAGCTGAAGGAAGAAGAGAAGTATTACAAGATGATCCTAAGCCAATGCAGTTGGAAGAATGCACACCATCTGAACAGAATAATAACACTGAAGCAAATATCAAGGAATCAAATGTGACTCCGAAAGCTGTTTATATGAATGAGATGGGTGAACCTGTAAAATCTGAGAAAAAGAAGAGAAGGAAGAGAAAAGATATGGATTTGGACGAAAGAACAACTACAAAAGAAGAGTGCACACCATCTGAACAGAATAATACAGATGCAAATGTCGGTGAATTAAATGTGACTTCAAAAGTTGCTGTTTCAAAAGTTGTTGTGGTTGGACTCAGTGCAGTAGAAAAATCAGAGAAGAGGAAAAGAAAGACAAGAAAAAGATAAGGATTCAGATGTAGGAACGACGACAACTACAATATTTTGAGGTATTTATAATCTCTTACTAGGTTAAAATTAAAAAATCCTAAGCTCATAACATAAAGTCTAATTTAGTAACTAAATAAATAAAATCAAAATAAATCAAATTAAATTGAACATTCTAAAAATATAAAATAATTTTAAAAAAAATAATACTTGATCTCTTCGTATTACGAACATTTATTTTTTTTCTCTTCAAAAAGATTCGTCTTTAAATTTTGTAGTTAAGAACATAGTGCATGAAAAGAACAAATATATCTATCCCCTCAACCATTAGTGGCTCTTGGATTCCCCCCTCAGTGGGTACCTTTAAGATTAATTGTGATGCTAGCTATCCTGGCAGTGGTGCTCGAGTTGGTTTTGCTTGTGTTAGCAGAGATTGGAAGGGAAGGTGACAACGAGGCTGTCTGGGAACAATTGAGAGTCGTAGCATTTTGCAAGGAGAGTTGTTTGCTATTTGGAGATGCTTTCTTTTAGCATGGGACTCGGGACAAAGAGACATTATATGTGAGACAGACTGTGTGGAGGCTTTTACTATTGTCAATAATTTACAAGATTGCTCTGGGTTTACTGATTCTTTGGTGTTAAAAATTCGAGATATCATGTCTTGGAAATGGCGTGCTGATCTTCGGTTGATCTTGAGAGATGCAAATACAGTAGCAGACATCATGGCAAAGACTGCAATGAGGACTATTTCTCCCCAAGTGGAGCTTCCATTGCCTTGGAAGGAGTTTGAGAGTAGTATTCAGCGGGACTGCCTTTCTTAAGCAGTTTCTTGTTTTTTTTTTCTTTCTTAGTTTTTGTTTATTTTTCTTTTAAGTCACCAAAAAAAAATAAGAAAGATAATTTTTTTTAACTTTCTTTTTGTTTGCCTTTTTTTTCTCTTTGCATTGTATGCTTTTTTTTATTTTTTTAAATAATGAAATCAACAAGATCAACAAAAATAATAATAAAACACAAGGAAGACAAAGATGACAAGAACATAAAGAAGCACATGGGAGACAATGAATTTTTTTGGTTTTCTTTTTTATACTAGGAGAACAAATATAGATTGATGAGGATTAATCTAATATCTGAAATTTGATACCAAATGATAAGGAAGAAGAGGATAAACAAAAAGATAAGAATTTAAACTGAGTAAAAAGATATATTGAAATTGAAATAGAAACAAAAGAGATAGATTGAAATTGAATACAAAAAGAATCACTCTACTTTTTACTCATTTTCTTGACGCAACAAAAAAGGACTCCTCAACCTTTTACCCAATTTTCCGATGCAACAACAGAGAAACTCATTTAATCTCACTTGTCCAAATCATAGTTTTATCACGAAACTAAAAAGAGAGGTTTTCACACCTCTAATCAGTAAATGATGACTATAATATTTTATGAGGTATTTATAACCTCTTATTTGATTAAAATAAAGAAAATTCTAAACCCATAACATAAAACTCAATTTAGTAATTAAATAAATAAACAAAATCAAAATAAATCAAACTAAATTGAACATTCTAAAAATATAAAATAATTTTTAAATAACACTTGATCTCTTCATATCACGAACATTTGAAGCACGTATCAAAACATCATGTTGGTTCTAATATCTTCAAATTCCTCTCTACTAATTGTTATATCTTCTTCACCCGTACTGATTGTTGCATCTGTTTTTATGTGCGCATAAAGTTGGTAATATAGAATTAAAATAAGTGTCCTCGATGATTCTTGTGCCAATTTCACTCACTTAGAAATAGTGTTTTCCTGAAATTTGGAACTAATTATCTTGTTGAATAAAATTTGTTCAGATTCACATGGTGGAAAAAGACTGGAAAGTGGTGAACAAAATGACTTTAAAGGAAGGTAAGGTAGTGAATTGTATTTCTCCGGCTATAAGCAGCAACCTTTCTTTCTCGTTATTTTCCTTTTGTGTGGATTCTTGAATCTTGACACTCTAGTATTAAGTTTGACCGACTTTAAGCCGAACTTATAGTTGACAAAGAAGATTATGGATTTATGGTTATCATATTAACATAGAGCTACACTTTTGAGTATAATGCTGAAATCTAAAGGCATTTGATTGATTAATCAAATGATGCTGAATAATCATGAAACAAAGAATAATACAGGACGCGGGCCAGATGTGACGCAGCGAGGCGAGGGCGCAAGTCTCGGCGCTGTGAGGTCGAGGTGCGGCGAGACGAGGGCGAGGGCAAGGGCGAGGAGGAGGAGCAGAAACGGCGAGCGGCACGCGACGTCCACCCTCGCGGTGAGATCCAGCGGCAAGGACCGAACGACGAGGAGCAGGAGTGGCGATGGCGAGGAACAGTGGCGGTGGCCCTTCTCTTTTCCTTCCCCCTCTTCTTCCTTGAACCAACCCCCCTCCCCCAGCGTGATACCCTTCCCCCTTCCCCTTAACCTGTTTTCTTTTTTTTTTTTTAGTTAGGAGTATTTTTGGAATAAAAATTAAAACTTTGGTAAAAAAGACGATTTTATAACTAAGTTAAACCTTAGGGACGATTTTGTAAGCAAAAAAGATTGGGGACGAAAATAATTTTCAACCCCTATCTTAAGGACTAAAATCATACTTAACCCATAAATTTACTATTATTTAAATGTAAAATTAACTACGAAAATTGTTTTCCTAGTGTGTTTTCTGCACTTTGTGCAGACTACTTCGTAAATTTAGTTTATTCTTTGGTTTTTTAATCCATATACAGAATGAGTACATATATGAATAACAAAGTTTCTCGCACGTTGTTGGTTATTCTTTTTTGTTATATCGATATTTAATCTAATTACAAAAAACAAGTATATAAAATTTGGAATGGTTAATATTAATTTATATCTTTTTAAAAAAATTTTCAAATGATAATTTTTAGAGCTTATTTTAACTAATAAAAAAGATTAAATAAATAAATGAATTTGTTATTATATAAAGGTAAAATCAACTATTGAGATTGTTTTTCTTTATACATTAATAAACTATATTTATTCAATATTTAGATTATTTTTTTAATTTATATAATTATCTCAACTTAATATTTAGTATATATAATATATATCGTAATATGTATTTGAA
>NC_029791.2:108602579-108619371 GCF_000816755.2 Arachis ipaensis
AATTAAGATTATCTTGTAAAATCCTAATCATAAATAATTAAGTAGATATATCTTTATAAAAAATAAATACTATTATAGTAACCTAATATATTGTGTGTCATTTTAAAAGAGGTTAATATTTTAGTAGAAAAGTAGAAAAATAATTATATTAATCAAAATACAAAACACATGAAAAAAAATTAATCACTTAATATGTTTCTTTTAAATATTCATTACTAATATATCCATAACTATATCTTATCTTGTATTGTAGCATGTTTTCTAGCACTAAAATTAAATTTAAATAAAATAATAAAATATTTGATTTATTGTCTCCCATGATAGCAATTACGACAGAGTTAAATAAAAAATGTTACTTAATCTAATGTATGGCAAATATCCAATTGATTTTTTTTTTTTAAAAACAATCCATTTGCATGATTCAAATTTAACATTGACTAATAAATGGATGATTCTATTTTTAAAATACATGATAATATTATTTATTTTTAACATCCAAAGTTAACATAATGAGAGATACTAGCAGCAATTTGCCTATAAACTATTTAACAAAATACGCGATTAACTTTCTCTAATTGTAGCTAAAGTATTTTACAAAATACATTGAAAATATTAACAGAATATATATATATAAAATGATCAAGACTAAATTTCTCAAGTAAATAGAGAATTACATGGTAGGTATTGACGCTCCAAAACATAAAATTATATACAAAGAAGTCAATATAAAATATAACAATTGTATATCATTCTCATTCTATTTTAGGATCTTTACAACATCAAAAAGCATAGCAATACGATCATCATTCTAAAATTGCAACATCCATATCTACTTTGGCAATTTAAAATCTAACAATATTTGTAATGCTTAAGGACTACGAATTTTATTTGCTCTTGATTAGTATGTAGCACGATTATCTTTTAGGAACAAATTTCTTAGTTAAAATTAGAGTACACATGGTATATATGGAGAAGATGTCATGGAGGTAAATTGCTATTATCCTAAACAAAATTTAAGTTAAATAAATGAGAGAAAAAAGATACCAACTCAAACTAACTTAGATAAAGTTATAAAAGTCAACATTGAAAAATAGTCATGTGCGGTAAAGATTTGAGACCTGTAAAGCAAGAGCATCTATGTCATCCTAATTTATTGTCTGAGTACACCTGTAAAAGCTACCTTTCTTTTCAAGACGTTCATGTCTCCACCAACTTTAACATGAGGACCACTTTCTTCATTTTCAAATGAAACTCTTCGAAGTTACTGCTTTACAAAATTAGAATACTTCGTCGTGATTTTCAATTTGATCTGTCAAATTAAAAGAGGGTAACAAAAAGTATATCCTCTCTTAATAATACTTTATTTATTTATTTTTTTAACAAAAGAGTTCAACAATAAATAAAGCAAGAACAACAACATGCAACCAGAAAAGTAAAATAAAATAAAAAAAAAAACAAAAAAGTAAAAGAAATAATCATAAAGAAGCTCATCAAATATTTTTTGCGCTCCTCCTTTTTATAATGTATTGCTAATTTTGTACTCTTAATTTTGTATCCATGGAAATATCTCCAACAACTCTAAACTTAATAAAACTCTATCAATTCGACTGCAAGATTAACCTCCGAACTATGTAAATTTTCTATCGCTAAGCGGAAGTCTACCAGTTGCATATCTTCTTGTATCTAATTCTTAGAATTGACCACAGTCGCTATTAATCTGACAACATCCTTTACCCTCCACCTGCACATTCTCATTGAAGTCTCCCATGGAGACTGATATAACCCTGCAATATAACTTAATTCCTCGTGGTAAATTTCTCATTTCTAGTATAAGTTCCATACACCATAGAACACACAATTGAAATTATTTTTAATAAGACCCTTTCAACACACAATCAATGTTCCCCTTTATGATAGCGACTCATTTTAAACATTATTTCATCCCAAATTAACAGCAAACCACTGGAAACACCCTCCAACCCAACATATTTCCATCCCGCAGCATCACTCCCCCAAATTCTTATTACATCAAATTTCGTCACTACCTGCCTCTTAGTCTCAAACAAGCCTAACATATTCAATTTAAATTTTTTCTTAAAATTTTTGACCCTGTTCAATTTTTTATCACCCTTTAACCCTTAGCATTCCAAGAACAAAATTATTTTAATAAATTATTACATACCATTTTTTTTATTTTTGGGTCTGCAACGTCATGCTTTCTCTTTCTATTTTGCCAATCTTCTTTTCTGAGCAATTTTTTCATTATGTACTTGGAGGATAGCCATGATATCATCTTTTTCATTGTATAAAATTGCATCTGATTCCAATGCGATGTCTCAAGTTTTCCTATTTTCAAGCATCTGCTCCTCCAAAATACTATCTCTATTTCTGTTACTTCCTTCATTCTTGTCCAAACCACCATCATCAACAATCCTCTTCCCAGCTACTTCTTCATCGTGTTCCGACAGCTCTCCCTCTCCCTTTGTTCAAGAACCCATGCCACTATCATTCACAATGTCATCTTTATCACCCGTTCCTTTATCAACGTTTTCTACACCACCATCATCAACATACATACCCAACCCACCTGTCCCTCCATTCAATGTCACTGCCGGGAGAGTAGTGGCTAGATTCTCCACCACCAACTCCTCCTCGATCTACTGACCCAACATAAGGGATGTCAGGATTGAGCATCTCCCTTGCCACATTGAGCCTCCTTTGCTGTGGCCAGCCTTTAGCTTTCCTCCTTCAACACCGATTTGATCTCCCTCGGTCACCTCTGCACCCGTCTCCAGCACAAGTGTCGCAGATGTAGCTTCCTACACACTTGCCGTAGACCCTTCCCCAACATGCCCATCCCTATTGTGGAAACCGTGCTCCATTTTATCAAGCCTGACCCGGATTCTAGACCCAACCTAACATTATCGAACCGATTGATTGAGAAAATCAGGCCCAACGATCCTTCCATCCTTTTTGTGGACATCCTTGAATTGTTGGGCCTAGCACCAAGCCTACAAAAAATCTTCTTTTTCTTATTCTTTTTGCCCCTCCTTTCCAGCCCATTAAAGTTACCTTTATAATCCACGTAACTGTATTTTCAGAGTCAGCTTCATAATTAATATAAGCACATCTCAAACAATCCGCTCTCCCTTCAATTTCTTCATAAATTGGTTGATATGTTACTGTTTTTACCTGATTTTGTTTTGAATGATTATTAATCCACTCATTCAAAATAATTCCAGGAATTACCAACTTGTCTTTATCTTTTCTGTCTTCCCTCAACTCTCCACTACAATAAATATGGCCTTTAGCAATGCTAAATTTTGTAACGCCTTAAAACCGTTCTCTTAGATAGGTTTAGGCAACGGTTTTTTATAGTGTTACTGTTGAATTCAAATTTTTATTATTTTATAGCAACAAATTAAAACCGTTCTCTTTAACTACTTTAAAGAACGATTTTATAAACGTTACCATGATTTGTATTTAAGCAACGATTTTTTATTGTTGTTTAAATAATTGTACAAAAGAAACGCATAAAAACCGTTGCCAAAATGCTACACTTTAAAACCGTTCTATTAGATAGTCTTAGCCAACGATTTTTACAGTGTTGTTGTTGAAGTTTAATTTTTCATTATGATATAGTAACAAAATAAAACCGTTCTCTTTGACTAGAGTCGGATGTGAGGAAGAGAACGACATGCGTGAGAGGGAGACAGAGGCTGCGATGGAGCTGTCCCGCCGCCAACGCCTCATCGCCGTCGTGCTTCAAGGTCACCGCTGCCGTCTGAGCCGCCGTCAGTTCTGCATCGCTGAGAGAAGCCCCAGATGGAGATGAGGGAGACGCGAGCCAAGGACCGCGATGAGGAGTAGAAGAAGCCGTCACCTTCACTGGAGCCATGATCGCTGTCACCGTTCTGCCTTCCTCTGAGCCGCCAATACCACCATATTCTTCCAATCCGCCACACTCACCGCCAGCGAAGCTTCTGTTGCCGTCACCGCAGAAAGGGGGTTGCTGCTGCTGTCATGGTCGACTTCCTTGCCTCTGTAACTTCATTCAATCCTCAACTGTTGGAACTCGCCGCTGGTACCAATCGAGGCCTCTGCTACTAATGGTTCACTGCGATACAAAACAGCGATGGAGAAAGGGACAAAACTCGCCAGAGGAGGTTGCTGGAGCCGTTGGTCCGAACTGCCCTGCCTTTTCCCTGCTCCGGTGCCACTGCTAGTGCTGGAAAGTGATCGGAAATGTTGCTACTATTGGCATGGATTAAGAAAGAGGGGTTTGTCGCAATTAATTCCTGCTAGTTCGACACTCTGAGGTAGGGGATTTATTTTTAAAGTTTAATAGTTTTAATTTTAGAATGCCTACAAAGTTAATTGGATAATTGCAAATGGTTAATAGTGGTTAAGAATCAATTAATTGATGTGAATGACTTGAAATGTGTTTGAGAAGGGTTAGCTATTGTGATTATTCTGAGTTATGATTGGAATTAGATGCGGTTGTGAAGGGTGATTACTCTGAGTTATGATCGGAATTAGTTTTGATTTTGGTTTGAGGTTGTGACTGTTACCGGTTTTTCTGATTGTTTGGAATTGCAGAGAATCCTAATTGTATTTGATTATGCTGAATTGGTTGTTATAAGTTGGTTTGCTTGATGGATTATATTGAAGTTTGATTACTGAATTGTTATCTTGAAATCTGAGTTTTAAAATAGTTTTTATGCTTGCCCTGCATAATGTGTAGTGGATTTTTGTTGTTGTTCTTGCCTTCATAGAAAATGGGATAGATAAAAGAATTGTTTGTGTGACTTATGGTGGCACCACCGCTCCATTGGAGCAGCGGTGCGTTCGCTATGTTGACAACTTTAGTTCAGGTCATAGGGGGGCCACATCCACTGAGTATTTGTTCTTGCACTTGCTCTTGTTCTTGTTCTTGTCAATGAAACCTTTTCTTGGATATTTGTTTGGTGATCTCTTGGAGGGGAATGAATACTATGTTGCTGGTTATGTTGAGTGTAGGTCTTTTCTGAAGGCGCGATATGCTGTGCTTCATCCTCTTCTTGTACCATTAAAAAAGGGAAGGAAAAGAATATAAATAAAATGATACCAATAACTCTACTAGCAATGCTTCACATTAGAATTTGCACTAAAAATGTGATAAACTTAAATATAAGACTTGATCATGTAGGTTGTTAGTTGTATGAAACAATGATGTTAACTGCCTTGTAAGATTTTTTCCCCTCTTCCTCCTTTAGAAGATTCTTAATTTTTATCTTGATCGCTAAAGGCTGACACATCATATATATAATTTCATCATATAATGCAATTTTCTTTGCTTTTTAACCTTGTCTTTAGATGAAGATCACTCAAAATGATAATTGGATATTTTGTAATGATGTTATTTTGCATGCCCACTTCATTTCTTCTTATTTCTGTATTTTGCTGAATGCTGTTATATACTTCAGTCCGTGAGGTTTATTCTAAAGCAGTGAATACTGCTATCGTGGATCATCATGCTGTATGATCTATAGCTAAGATTGTCATTTCATTATTTTTTTTCCATCTAATTCCATTTTGTCTTTGTTAGTAAGTGTAGCCTTAATACAATATCATACTATTGCAGGCAGTGGATAGTGGTCTCCTGTTAAAGCTTTCTTTCAGCACTATATTTGAGTATCTTCAGGTTAGCTTCACTCCACTGTAATTACTTTGTATTAATTTCATGTAAAAATGCAGCGCAATCTGTTATGTGGTGTATATAGTTTCTTCCTGTCTTGGTGTTTGCCAGCAATAATTTGTTTATTTGTTTATTTTTCATTTCCATGGGTTCATCAGATTGCTAGAGCCACTTGTTATTTTGTAGCTTAACTATAAGTGCTTAATAATTATATATATCTTAGCACAAATTGATCATTGATAAATATGTTTTTTATTTTGTAGATGCTGCAAATAATTTCAAAGCCAATGAAGGATATTGGCCCACGTGCAATGTTCTATCTTATCTAACTTTTATGTTCCTCAGAAGGAGATGGTATAAAATTGTAATGTTGGTTCTTCTTTCCATGAAAGTTTCATCCCTTGTTAACTTCAATTTTGGCTTGAATGATTTTGTAATATGTTAAGATACAAGAATATTAACCATGTCGATTTCAACATCTGTGCTAGAGTTAGTTATTATTTAGAGAATTAGCATACAGATAACACTGCATAACTTAATTAGTCCTGCTTAGATTGTGAAAACTGAAAAGTATAAGCAGAAAGACATTTATTGTATTTTGAAAAATGATGATATAATGTGATTGTGGATCTTACGACAATTTTTATAAGTCAAATTTGATGAGAAATGTTCAATTATTTTTTCTATAGTAATTCGATTCAAATAGTCTAGATTATTTATTGACACTAAATTAAAAAAAAAGTTGGAACTAATTTCATTTATGAGAAAACTATTGTAAAAAAAGAATTATATATTATAAAAAACCGTTGTCAGAAGTCACATAAGGCAATGGTGTTAAAACCATTGTCAAAGACGATTACAAAATGGCCAAAAAATAACATTAACGGTAACGCTCTAAAACCGTTGTCTTAGACGACTACAAAATGGTAATGGTATTAAAACCGTTGACAAAAAATGACACAAACAGTAACGCTTTAAAACCGTTGGCTTTGTGAATAATAAAGCTACAACAGTTTAAAACCGTTGCCTATCTAGTTATGGTTTTAAACCGTTGCATCATGAAAGAGAATGGTTTAAAACCGTTGCTTATTGAGTAACGGTTCAAAACCGTTGTTTAAAATTTTCTTTCAAAACCGTTGTCTATGTTAGTAACTAAGGCAACGGTTTTCTTGTTACCGTTGCCTTAGGTAAAAAACCGTTGCCTTTGAGCATTGGCAACGGCCGCATATACCACAGGTCAAAAACCATTGCCAAACCGTTGCCTAAAGTTTTAGGAACGGTTTTTCAATCTACGGCAACAGTTTTTGACTGTTGCCTTAGGTTGATGATCATGTGAAGTTACAAAAACAATTGAAAAAATAAAAACAAACTCAAAAAAACAGAATGAAAAATAGCACACCCTGGAGGAGAAGCCTACCGGCGTTTAAACGCAGTAAGGGCGGCAGAATGGGCGTTAAACGCCCAGTCTGGCACCATTCTGGGCGTTTAACGCCAGAAATGGGCACCAGACTGGCGTTTAATGCCAGAAAAGGGCAAGAAGCTGGCATTAAACGCCCGAAATGGGCAGCAACCTGGCGTTTAACGCCAGGATTGGCAGCAGAAGGCGTTTTGCATGCCTAATTGGTGCAGGGATGAAAAATCCTTGACACCTCAAGATCTGTGGACCCCACCTAAAAAAACTTGGTACGCACCTATATAAACCCATCTTCACTCCTACCTCACCATTCAAATTCAAAACACTTTCCCTCCCAAATCCACCCATACATGGCCGAACCCAAACCCTCCCTCCACCCCTATATAAACCCATCTTCACTCCTTCATTTTCACACATCTTCAACACTACTTCACCCCCTTGGCCGAAACACTACCCCCCTCCATCTCCTCTAATTCTTCTCCCTCTACTCTCTTCATTCTTCTTTTGCTCGAGGACGAGCAAACCTTCTAAGTTTGGTGTGGTAAAAGCGTTGCTTTTTGTTTTTCCATAACCATTTATGGCACCAAAGGCCGGAGAAACCTCTAGAAAGAGGAAAGGGAAGGCAAAAGCTTCCACCTCCAAGTCATGGGAGATGGAGAGATTCATCTCAAGGGTGCATCAAGACCACTTCTATGAAGTCGTGGCCAAGAAGAAAGTGATCCCTGAGGTCCCTTTCAAGCTCAAAAAGGGTGAATATCCGGAGATCCGACATGAGATTCGAAGAAGAGGTTGGGAAGTTCTCACCAACCCCATTCAACAAGTCGGAATCTTAATGGTTCAAGAGTTCTATGCCAATGCATGGATCACCAAGAACCATGATCAAAGTGTGAACCCGGATCCAAAGAATTGGCTTACAATGGTTCGAGAGAAATACTTAGATTTCAGTCCGAAAAATGTAAGGTTAGTATTCAACTTGCCCATAATGCAAGGAGATGCATACCCCTACACTAGAAGGGTCAACTTTGATCAAAGGTTGGACCAAGTCCTCATAGACATTCGTGAAGAGGGCGCTCAATGGAAGAGAGATTCAAGAGGAAAGCCGGTTCAACTAAGAAGGCATGACCTCAAGCCCGTGGCTAGGGGATGATTGGAGTTCATCCAAAGCTCAATCATTCCCACTAGAAATCGGTCTGAAGTTACTATAGACCGGGCTATCATGATCCATAGCATCATGATTGGAGAGGAAGTAGAAGTTCATGAGATTATATCCCTAGAACTCTACAAGGTGGCGGACAAGTCCTCTACTTTGTCAAGGTTAGCCTTTCCTCATCTTATTTGTCACCTTTGCAATTCAGCTGGAATTGACATAGAGGAAGACATCCTCATCGATGAGGACAAGCCCATCACTAAGAAAAGGATGGAGCAAATAAGAGATCCCACTCATGGACAAGAGCATGAGGAAATTCCTCATCATGAAATCCCTGAGATACCTCAAGGGATGCATTTTCCTCCACAAAACTATTGGGAGCAAATCAACACCTCCCTAGGAGAATTAAGTTCTAACATGGGACAACTAAGGGTGGAGCACCAAGAGCATTCTATCCTCCTCCATGAAATTAGAGAAGACCAAAGAGTTATGAGAGAGGAGCAACAAAGGCAAGGAAGAGATATTGAGGAGCTCAAGCACTCCATAAGATCTTCAAGAGGAAGAACAAGCCGCCATCACTAAGGTGGACCTGTTCTTTAATTTCCTTGTTCTTTATTTTCTATTTTTCGAATTTTTATGCTTTAAGTTTATTTATGTTTGTGTCTTTATTACATGATTACTAGTGTCTAAGTGTCTATGCCTTAAAGCTATGAAAATGAATCCATCACATTTCTTAAATGGAAAATGTTTTTAATTGAAAAAGAAAAAGAAGTGCATGAATTTCGAATTTTAAAACAGTTTAGTTATTTTGATGTGGTGGCAATACTTTTGTCTTTCTGAATGAATGCTTGAACAGTGCATATTTTTTTGAATTTGTTGTTCATAAATGTTAAAATTGTTGGCACTTGAAAGAATGATGGAAAAGGAGAAATGTTATTTGATAATCAGAAAAATCATAAAATTGATTCTTGAAGCAAGAAAAAGCAGTGAAAAGCTTGCAGAAAAAAATATATGCAAAAAAAAATAGAAGAGAAAGAAAGAAAAAAGCAACCAGAAAAAGCCAATAGCCCTTTAAACCAAAAGGCAAGGGTAAAATAAAAAAGGATCCAAGGCTTTGAGCATCAGTGGATAGGAGGGCCCACAGGAATAAAATCCTGGCCTAAGCGGCAAAATCAAGCTGTCCCTAACCATGTGCTTGTGGCGTGAAGGTGTCAAGTAAAAACTTGAGACTGAGTGGTTAAAGTCGTGGTCCAAAGCAAAAAGAGTGTGCTTAAGAGCTTTGGACACCTCTAATTGGGGACTCTAGCAAAGCTAAGTCACAATCTGAAAAGGTTCACCCAGTTATGTGTTTGTGGCATTTATGTATCCGGTGGTAATACTGGAAAACAAAATGTTTAGGGTCACGACCAAGACTCATAAAGTAGCTGTGTTCAAGAATCAACATACTGAACTAGGAGAATCAATAACACCATCTGAATTCTGAGTTCCTATAGATGTCAATCATTCTGAACTTCGAAGGATAAAGTGAGATGCAAAAACTGTTCGGAAGTAAAAAGCTAAAAGCCCCGCTCATCTAATTAAAACTGATCTTCATAGATGTTTTTGGAATTCATTGTATATTCTATTCTTTTTATCCTATTTGATTTTCAGTTGCTTGGGGACAAGCAACAATTTAAGTTTGGTGTTGTGATGAGCGGATAATTTATACGCTTTTTGGCATTGTTTTTAGTATGTTTTTAGTATGTTTTAGCTAGTTTTTATTATGTTTTTATTAGCTTTTAAATAAAAATCGCATTTCTGGACTTTACTATGAGTTTGTGTATTTTTCTATGATTTCAGGTATTTTTTGGCTGAAATTGAGGGACCTGAGCAAAAATCTGATTCAGATGCTGAAAAAGGACTGCAGATGTTGTTGGATTCTGACCTCCCTGCACTCAAAGTGGATTTTCTGGAGCTACAGAAGCCCAATTGGCGCACTCTCAATTGCGTTGGAAAGTAGACATCTTAGACTTTCCAAAAATATATAATAGTCTATACTTTGCCCAAGATTCGATGGCCCAAACCGGCGTTCAAAATCAGCATAGAAATTCTGGCGTAAAAACGCCAGAACTGGCATAAAAGCTGGAGTTAAACGCCCAAACTGGCACAAAAGCTGGCGTTTAACTCCAAGAAAAAGTCTCTACACGTGAAAGCTTCAATGCTCAGCCCAAGCACACACCAAGTGGGCCCGGAAGTGGATTCTGCATCATTTACTCATTTCTGTAAACCCTAGGTTACTAGTTCTCTATAAATAGGACCTTTTGCTATTGTATTTACAGACTTTTGATCTTTGATTAGTCTTATGCTATCTTAGACCTTTATGAGGGCTGGCCATTCGGCCATGCCTAGACCTTGTTCTTATGTATTTTCAACGGTGGAGTTTCTACACACCATAGATTAAGGTGTGGAGCTCTGTTGTTCTTCATGAATTAATGCAAAGTACTACTGTTTTTCTATTCAATTCACGCCTACTTCTTCTCTAAGATATACACTCGTTCTTCAACTTGATGAATGTGATGATCCGTGACACTCATCATCATTCTCACTTATGAACACGTGCCTGACAACCACTTCCGTTCTACATGCAATCAAGCTTGAATGTGTATCTCTTGGGTTTCTAATCTAAGATTAAAACCTTTGTGGTATAGACTAGAATCATTGGCGGCCATTCCTGAGGTCCGGAAAGTCTAAACCTTGTCTGTGGTATTCCGAGTAGGATCTGGGAAGGGATGACTGTGACGAGCTTCAAACTCGCGAGTGTTGGGCGTAGTGACAGACGCAAAAGGATCAATGGATCCTATTCCAACATGATCGAGAACCGGCAGATGATTAACCGTGCTGTGACAGCGCATTTGGAATATTTTCACTGAGAGGACGGGAAGTAGCCATTGACAACGGTGATGCCCAATATAAAGCTTTCCATGGAAAGGAGTATGAATGATTGGATGAAGGCAATAAGAAAGCAGAAGTTTAGGAGGAACAAAGCATCTCTATACGCTTATCTGAAATTCCTACCAATGAATTACATAAGTATCTCTATCTTATTTTATGTTTTATTCATATTTTAATTATCAATTCTCCATAACCATTTGAATCCGCCTGACTGAGATTTACAAGATGACCATAGCTTGCTTCAAGCCGACAGTCTCCGTGGGATCGACTCTTACTCACGTAAGGTTCATTACTTGGAAGACCTAGTGCACTTGCTGGTTAGTTGTGCGGAGTTGTGATAAAGAGTTGAGATTACAATTGTGCGTACTAAGTTGTTGGCTCCATTGATGATCACAATTTCGTGCACCAAGGATATATCCTAATTAATTGCTTGTATCTTTCCCAAGCTTCATAGAGGTATTCACCTTCTCTTTGCTTGAAGGTTTGAACTTCCACTCTAATTTTGCTCATCCTTTGAGGGGGGAAAAATTTAGCTAGAAAAGCATTAACCAGCTTTTTCCAAGAGTCTAAGCTCTCTTTTGGTTGAGAATACAACCATATCTTAGCTTTGTCTCTTACAGTAAAGGGAAAGAGCATAAGCTTGTAGACTTCAAGATTTATTCCATTAGTCTTAACAGTATCACAGATCTGCAAGAACTCAGCTAAGAATTGATGTGGATCTTCCAATAGAAGTCCATAAAATTAGTTATTGATTTTTGAAAATAGGAGAGAGAGAAGAAGAATAGAATTTTCAAAAATAAGAAAAAAAAAAGAATTAGTTAGGAAGTTTTGAAAAAGAAGAGAGAGAAGATATGTAATCAATTAGAAAATATTTGAATTTAAAATTTGAATTTAGAAAAGATAAGACATTAAAAATATTTAAAAGAGATTTGATTTTAAAATTTAAGATTAGAAAAGATAAATTAAGAATTTGAAAAGATTTGAAAAAGATGAGATTTAAAATTTGATTTTTGAAAAAGATTTAATTTTAAATTTGTTATTTGAATTTTTAAGTTTTGAATTTGAAAAAGATAAGATATGATTTTGAAAAAGGTATGATTTTGAAAAGATATGATTTTTGAAATTTAAAGCTAAGATAAGATAAGATAAAAATTTTGAAATTAAAATCTGAATTTTTAATCAAAATTTTCGAAAAACCAATTAAAATATAAGAAAAGATATTTTTTGATTTTTTGAATTTAATGAGGAAAGAGGAAAAAAAGTAAAAGACAAAACTTAAAATTTTTAGATCTAAGGACTCATAGTTTTTGAAAATTTAGAGAAAAACACAAAGGGACACCAAATTTAAAAATTTTAAGATCAAAACAAAAGGAAAACACAAGAACACTTTGAAGATTGAGAAGAACACCAAGAAGAAGACTAAAAAAAATTCAAAGAATACAAGAACATGCAAAAGACACCAAACTCAAAATTTTTGAAAACCAAACACAAAATTTTCGAAAATTGTAAAAGAAAAACAAAAGAAGACACCAAACTTAAAGATTGACACAAGATTTAACCAAAGAAAATATTTTTGAAAAATTTTTAGAAAGAGACTCAAAGAAATCGAAAATTACCAAGAACAAAAATAAAAAGACTCAACCAAGAACAAAGATTAAACAAAGAAAGAAAAATATTTTTGAAAAAGTTTTTTATTTTTTTTTGAAAATAAGAAAAAATAAAAATATAAGACTCAAACAAAATAAAAAAAACCTGATCTAGGGAACAAGATAATTCGTCAGTTGTACAAACTCGAACAATCCCCGGCAACGGCGCCAAAAACTTGGTGCACGAATCCCCACACTTCGTACAACTGTACCAGCAAGTGCACTGGGTCGTCTAAGTAATACCTGAGCGAGTCAGGGTTGATCCTACGAGGATTGTGGTTTGAAG
The DNA here is from genome assembly GCF_000816755.2 of Arachis ipaensis. NCBI lineage: Eukaryota > Viridiplantae > Streptophyta > Magnoliopsida > Fabales > Fabaceae > Arachis > Arachis ipaensis. Next base: position 108,615,681 of record NC_029791.2, read on the forward strand.
CAAGCTATGATTATCTTGCAGGTCTTAGACAGGCGGATAGAGTAGGAGATGTTGGTATGTTATTTTTAATTGCATAAAAGGAATAAAGAAAAGTGTATAAAATACTTTGTAAATTGGAATGTAAATAGTAATAAAGGATTGGTTAAGATTTGTAGATGCTTCGTCTTTCTGAATTAACTCTGGTATTACTGTCTTCTTCAAGTGTGAATGATTCCTTCAATGGCAGACTGTATGTGATCAACGCCGTACGACCGCGGTCGCCAATCTCCTCCAAATCTAAACATCAGGGTTAGTGCGCATCCAGTTTGATTGAGGATGAAGCTCTTACAGTCCATTATCTTTAATGATCCTACTCAAAGCGCCACAGACAAGGTCGGATCTTCTGGATCAGAGAATGCTGCATCTTTGGGTTCTAGCCTCTACCACAGAGACCCTAATCTCCCCGTAAATCGGCTGAACTGTTGTCTCGAGAAGTCCCCAATGAAGTCATGGATTAGCCGTCTGAGATATGTATAATCAAGCAGACGGTTCAATGCTTTCCTGGCTCGTATTCACACGAACCCAAAGTAGACACTTGTGGTTGTCAGGCACGCGGTCTTAGTATGAAGAACGGAGCTGATTATTACTGATCATCCTATTTATCATGTTGAAGAATGAATATACATCTTAGAATTGAATCAAACACGGATTGAAGAGAAACATAATTATTTTTCTTAATTCATAGAACTCGGCAGGGCTTCTTGCCTCAATCTAGGAGGTTTAGAAACTCATACTGATAGAAAATATAATGGTAAAAATGAAATATGGTGTTTGGGTTTATCTTTGATGAGATCCACGTGCTATGAGGCCTCTAGGGCGTTGAACGCTAGCTAGGGGGTCCTCTTTGGGCGTTTGGACGCTGGTCTCTGCTCCTTGGATGGTGGACGCGTAGAAGGGAGCAGGAAGCTGGCGTTGGATGCCATTTTTGGGCCTTCTAATATAAAGCAAAGTATAAACTATCAAACATTGTTGAAAAGCTCTGGAAGTCAGCTTTCCATAGCCATTGAGAACGCTCGATTTGAACTTCTGTAGCTCCAGAAAAGCTCTTCCAAGTGCAAGGAGGTCAGATCCAGACAGCAGCTGTAGTGCTTTCTCTGTCTCTGAATCAGACTTTTGCTCCAGCTCCTCAATTTCAGCCAGAAATTACCTGAAATTGCACAAAAATACACAAACTCAAAATAGAATCCAAAAATATGAATTTAACACTAAAACCAATAAAAACTTAATGAAAACTAAATAAAACATGCTAAAAACTATATAAAAATGATGCCAAAAAGCGTATAAAATATCCGCTCATCAGCAACCCAACCTTATTTAGTTATTTCTATTTCCTCTAATTTTCTAAGTTTGTTTTTCTTTAGTTATTTCTTTAGGTTCATGATCATGTGAAGCAGTCATAACAGAGAAAGAAAGGTTCAGCAATGAAAATAGAACACTCTGGATAGAGTGTCTTGCTGGCGTTGAACGCCAGCCAGAGGCAGACCCTGGGCATTCAAATGCCCATGCAGAGGGCAGGATTCTGAATGCCCTAGCTTCTTACGACCAGTAGGTCCCACAGCATCTTTACCTACCACACTTCTTCCCTCTTACTTTCACACTTCCCTAAACACTATTCCCTATAAACCTAGCCCAATCACATCCATATCACTCCCCCAAACCATCACCACCCCACCCATTTCAAAATCAAAATTTTCCTCTCATTTATCCCACCCATGATCGAACCCTAACCTAGCCCACTCCTATTAATACCCCCTCTTACTAACCCTTCATACACACTTTTCATATACATCAAAGCCCCGTTGGCCGAATTCCTTCTCTCCCTCTATCTCCATCCATTTTATTCTTCTTCTACTTCATTCTTCTCTTTTATTTATTTTTGCTCGAGGACGAGCAAAATTTTTAAGTTTCGTGTGGGAAAAGCGTTGCTTTTTGCTTTCCATTATCACTTATGGCACCCAAGGTTGGAGAACCCTCTAGAAAGAAGAAAGGAAAGGCCGTAGCCGCCACCTCCGAATCTTGGAAGATGGAGAGATTCATCACCAAAGCCCACCAAGACCACTTCTATGAAGTAGTGCCAGAGAAGAAGGTGATCTCTGAGGTCCCTTTTAGGTTTAAGAAGAATGAGTATCCAGAAATCCGAAGAGAGATCTGGAGAAGAGGTTGGGAAGTCCTAACCAATCCCATCCAAGAGGTTGGGATCTTAATGGTGCAAGAGTTCTATGCTAATGCATGGGTCATGAAAATCCATGACATTAGTGTGAACCAAAATCCCAAGAATTGGAGTACCTTGGTCTGAGGGAGAATCTTGGACTTTAGTCCAGAAAGTGAGAGATTGGCGTTCAACTTGCCTTTGATACAAGGAGACCCACATCGTTACACTAGAAGAGTCAACTTTGATCAGAGACTGGATCAAGTTCTCTCAGACATCTGTGTGGCAGGAGCACAGTGAAAAAGGGATTCCCAAGGCAAGCCCGTAGCTAGAGGATAGTTGGAATTCATCCAACGTTCTATCATCCCTACTAGCAATCGGTCAGAGGTGACCATTTACAGAGCCATCATGATTCATTGCATCATGATTGGGAGTAAGGTGGAAGTACATGAGGTGATACCTCAAAAATTGTACAAGATAGCAGAAAAGACTTCCACCAAAGCAAGGTTAGCTTTCCCTCACCTCATTTGTCACCTATGCAATTCAGCTGGAATTGTCATAGAGGGAGACATCTTCATTGAGGAAGACAAGCCCATCAGTAAGAAGAGGATGGAGCAAACTAGAGAGCATGCACATGAGCCTGTGCAGCCACCTCAGCAAGAAATCCTTGGGATACCTCAAGGGATGCAATTTCCTCCTCAAGGCTATTGGGACCAATTGCATAATTCTCTTGGAGAATTGAACACTAATATAGAACAACTGAGGTTGGAGCATCAAGAAAATTCCACCATCCTCAATGAAATAAGAGAAGATCAAAGGACTATAAGGGAAGAACAACAGAGACAAGGGTGTGACATTGAAGAGATCAAGCACTATATTGGATCCTCAAGGAGGAGTAGTAGCCGTGATAAATCCCAATTTTGTGGTTTGTCTTGTACTTAATTTATGGGATTTTATCAACTTATCTCACATTTATTCAATGAAATAGCATGATTTTGTAATTCTCCCTAAATTTGTGCTTAAGTGTAAAAACATGCTTTTTAAGCCTTAAAATAGCTAAATTTAATTCACCTTAATTCTATTCGATGCCTTAATATGTTTGTTGAGTGATTTTAGATTCATAAGGCAAGTATTGGATGGAAGAGGTGAAGAGAAAAGCATACAAAGTAGAGAGTTCATGGAAAAACAAGGATTTGGAGTATCCAGAGCGACGCGCACGCGTGACAGACGCGTACGCGTGAAGAGGTGCATCGTCGAAGGCGATGCGTATGCGTGACATGACGCGTACGCGTGAGAAGAAAAAGCCAGACTTTGTATGCATACGCGTCACAGCCATCACGTGACCTCATTAAAGTGAAAATGTTGGGGGCGATTTCTGAGTTTCCCAGGCCTAAATCCAACTGATTCCAGAGACTGTTACATGCAGAATTCAAGATTCGACAAAGGGGAAGCAATTAGTTAGTGTAGGAAGCATGCCTTAGTTAGTTTCTAGAGAGAGAAGCT
>NC_029791.2:108620505-108628431 GCF_000816755.2 Arachis ipaensis
AGAGCGACGCGCACGCGTGACAGACGCGTACGCGTGAAGAGGTGCATCGTCGAAGGCGATGCGTATGCGTGACATGACGCGTACGCGTGAGAAGAAAAAGCCAGACGACGCGTACGCGTGGCCCATGCGTTCGCGTCATAGCCAGCACGTGACCTCATTAAAGTGAAAATGCTGGGGGCAATTTCTGAGCTTCCCAGGCCTAAATCCAACTGATTCCAGAGACTGTTACATGCAGAATTCAAGATTCGACAAAGGGGAAGCAATTAGTTAGTGTAGGAAGCATGCCTTAGTTAGTTTCTAGAGAGAGAAGCTTTCTCTTTTCTCTAGAATTAGGTTAGGATTAGGTTAATTTCTCTTAGATCTAGGTTTAATTTCTTGTTTCCATCTTGTTTTCTTTATAATTTCTTGTTCCATTGTCTTGATTTTCTTAGTTCTTCTTGTTAATTTCTCATTTTGGTTACTTTTTATGTTGATGAACTCTTATCAATTCCCATTTTCTTTAATACAATTTTGAGGTATTTCATGTTTGATGTGCTTTCCTTAGTTGTTATTGTTAATTTCTTACATTGGGTAGTTGTAGACTTTATATTTCTTGCAATTTAACATGCATTACTTTTATGCCTTTCAAGTATTTGACAAAATGCCTGGTTGGATATTAGAGTAGTTTTTTAGCATTCTTGACTTGGAAAGAGAAATTAGGCAAACTTGAGTCATTAATACCCAATTTAGATCGGTGATCTAGAGTTGTTAGTTAATATTATTTTCATTGACCCTAATCTCTTGCTAATTCAATTAGTGAGTTGATTAGGACTTTTGGATTGAGATTAACTAGTCTTATTTGACTTTCTCTCGTGTCAAGATAACATTGTACTTTCTTCCATTGTTGGAGTTGACTAAATAAGATAAATTCTTGTTAATCATTGTATAATAATTATTGACTAGGATAGAAAGTTGGTTTTTTAGCATTCTTGACTTGGAAAGAGAAATTAGGCAATCTTGAGTCATTAATACCCAATTTAGATCGGTGATCTAGAGTTGTTAGTTAATATTATTTTCATTGACCCTAATCTCTTGCTAATTCAATTAGTGAGTTGATTAGGACTTTTGGATTGAGATTAACTAGTCTTATTTGACTTTCTCTCGTGTCAAGATAACATTGTACTTTCTTCCATTGTTGGAGTTGACTAAATAAGATAAATTCTTGTTAATCATTGTATGATAATTAATGACTAGGATAGAAAGTCTAGATTCTCAATTCTTGCCATGAATGCCTCTTTTTAGTAGTTGTTATCTTTAATTGCTTGGTTTATTTTCTTGCCTCTTTTTACCAACCCAACCCCTTGGATACCATAACCAATAATACGCATACCTCACTGCAATTCCTTGAGAGACGACTCGAGATTTAAATACTTCGGTTACTTTTATTGGGTTGGACTTGTAACAACCAAAACATTTAAACTTTGATTTGAGCATTACTTATCGGTTGGGAACTATACTATCAACAGAATTATTTTGTGTGAAAATTCCTAACCGATGGTTTTGCTCTCATCAAATTTTTGGCACCGTTGTCGGAGAATTGCAATGTGTGCTTGTTATTGGTTATTGTATATATGTTAATATTGTGAATAGTTTACTTTTTGTTTGTTTGCTTGTTTTGGTTTAGGAGTTTGTTTTCTTTGTTTCTTATTAGATTTTGTTTTTTATTTTTCCTTTTCACTATGAATTCTCAACACTTTGCCTATGAGTTTTGTTCTAACTATGTTGTAGGGAATGAAAGCTACAATGACAAATGCATCAAGGATTTGGAGATCAAAGATGGGAGGAGTCCCAAGCTTATGGACAACCTTCTTGGCAACAACCTCCTCCGGTTTCTTATGGGTATAATCCAACTCCTAATGCTTACCAATCCAATGGATGTGGTGACCCTAATTGTGGTTGTCAACCACAACCACCACATGTATACAATTCTTTCCCTCAACATAGGCCTCAACAACCATACTCACAAGCCCCTTACCACCAATCACCTCCATATGATCCTAATCCATACCCACCATACCCACAACCATATGAACCATACTTAGAGTCACCACCATTCCAACATCAATATTCCCAAGAACCATCAATTTCATACACACCACCTCCATACTTTCACCAAGATGAACCACCTTCCAACTATAATACCTTCCCTCCAAACAATGAACCCTCCCTTCCACCACATCCTCCAATAGATGAAGCTCTCCAAGCCTTCTTACAAGAACAACGAAGAGATATTAGCTCTTATATCCAAAGGCAAGAAGAAAAGCAAAAGGAGCTAAAGAAGCTAGAAGTCATGGTTGCTACCATGGCAAAAGCCATTAACCACATAGCCTCCCACCTAAGCTCATGCATCCCAAGTACTCCCACTGACGAATGTGGAGAATCAACCAAAGAGGATAGTGAGGGAGTGAATTTAAAGTTTCAAGGTGAAGAAGAGAAGTCGAAGCAAGATTTGCATCAAGAGGAGGAAGTTGAGGTCATTGATGTTAAGGAAGTGGATAAAGAGTTGAGGGAAAGTGATCAAGAAGTGGATTTCATCATTAGTGATTTTCTGTCCACATTGATCAATCCTTGATGATCTTGTTGAGCCTTCTTCCATTGGACTAGAAAGCGATGTTAAGGAGGATGTGCAACCTCCAAGGCATATGTTGAGTAATGAAGGATTGGAAGAAATTGAGCAAATGAAAAGTCTTGTTATTGAATATTGTTGAATCGTCCTCATTGTGTTGTAAATTTGATGTTGAGGAGGCTAATGCACAACCTCCGATACATGAATTAAGAAATGAGGAATGTGTAGAAGAAGTTGGTGAACAAGGAATTAAAATTGAAGATGCTTGTCAAGAGGTGGAAGAATTTAAAGAAGAACACAAGGGAGTGGACTTTGGGTTATTAAAGTATGGGGAGGTCCCCCTTCCTAAGTCACCATCATTCCTTACATCATGCAAGTGGGTAAACCTCTTATCTCTAAGCTTTATCATCCCACTTGAATATGGTCTGCTTGAAACGGATGGTCAACTTAGAGGTTTCTGTGGAATGGAAAGTAAGAGAAAGTTGGTTAGTGGTCGGCACCACAATTTAAGGTTCACTATGGTTGAGTTTTCAAGGTCTAAGTGCAAATGGTGGCATAATACTCGATTGAGAAGATCCAGGAGGAGAGTTTGGTGTTTAAAGGAGAATTCCATGTGCTTGCCACCCGAGTGGAGTAATGACGATCAATCAAAAGATGGGTGTAGAAACAAGATTTAGGATCCCGGCATATATGAGGATCAATTGTGGGAGCTCCAAGCTTGTGAAAAACTCCACCAAAAGTTGGTGCGCTTGGTTGGAAATTCTGGCAACCACTTGAAGGCCAAGCATTGGTAGATGTTTAAGGATGAATTCAAGCACAAGCCTCCTTGATTAGAGCTCTCCAAAATGTCCAACTTAAGGACAATAAATAAAAGTGCTAGGTGGGAGACACCCCACCATGGTAAACTCTTTCCATTTCTCTTGTAGATATAATTAATGAATGAATTAAGTTGCCATCGTTAGGTAGTTCTTTCCTTTTATTCTTTTGTATGTTTTGTTTTGGTGCTAGGTTGTTTGTTGGTTTTATGCTTTGCATAAGGATGATTCTTTGAATTTGGATTTTTGCTTGAATTGCAAGTTTTCTCAAATTTAGTGAAAAAACCTCAAAATTTCAAAAATATTGTTAATTTGCATTTTTGGTTGGTTTAGAGTGGTATATAGTATAGGGAGAATTTTAATTCCTCTTTTAAGCTATGTTTTGGTGTTTAAATAAATAAAAAAAGTGGCAGTCCAGGTGTGCGCATGCGTGATGCTTACGCATCATATCACATTTCATGCACTCCACGCGCATGCGTGAGTGACGTGGACGCGTCGAAATGCTGAAATTGCTGCTCCATACATTTTCCAGAGAGTTACGCGAAAGTGGCGCAGGAAATGTGCGTGTAGCACAATTGCGCCTCACGCGTACGTGTCAATCACGTGTACGCGTCAGCCCCCTGCCTCTCCTTTCACGCATGCGCATTAAGGACGCCTACACGTCAATGTTCTTTTTGACTCTACCACGCGTGACCGTCAATGACGCGTATGCGTGGATTTGAATTCACTAACACCCCTGACGCGTGAACCCTAGCCAATTCGCGTCACTCTTCTCTTCATCCCTAACGTCTCTCTTCTCCCTCCAAGAACCAAAGCTTCTGCCTCCCATTACCGGCCATCACTCCGGTGACCGAATCGGCGCTGACCACCCTTTCCTTTCTCCTTCTTCTTTTCCTTCTTCTTCCCTCTCTTCCCCCTTTTCGCCGTCCCTTCTCCTCAGTGCCACCGAGCACCGCTGCAGCCCCCCATTGCCGTCGGCAATCTCCACCATCTACATCAACCACTCACCCTCCTTCCTTCTTCTCCAATTGACTTCTTTTATCCACCGTCTCTATACCAGAACGGAATTTGGTGCCCTGCTCTCTGAGTTCAGCGCCGATACTCAGTGTCTCAGCTTTACCGCCACTGGACCACCGTGGCAGTGCCGCTACTGAGCCAGTAGCGCTTCCATCCTTCTAGTCGCTGTTCCCATCTCCATTTTGCTTCCTTTCCCATTTCTGTTTCTGCTTCTCCTAGGTTCCAGTTCCACTGTTAATTTTTATTTCTATTTTTAACTTTTTTTTAATTAATTTCCATGTTAGCATTAGCTGATTATGTTTCTGTTGATTAGGTTAGCTTAGATTGCATGTGGTTAGGTAGTTCTAGGATTCTGGTTAGTGGATTTAGGTCTGTTTAATTTCTGCTGTGTGTTTAATTTCTGCTATGTGTTTAGAATGGATTGCATTTTTTCTCTGAATGTTACCCTGGATGATGATAACTTTGATGAATTTCTAAGTTTGAGCTATCACCATTGCTGCATTCTTGAAACAGTGGATCAATTTCTGAATGTGATATGTGCTCAATGTGTGAGTTATAACTGTGATTGTTGCTGAAGCTTTACTTTCAATTGCACTTCATTGTTGGAGTCAGTTATGAGTAATTCATTGAGTTCATCCTGCTGCAAGTATAATGGTTATTGTTTAGAAATGATTATTGCAAGTTGAATTCAATGGAGTAAATACTGATTGAGTCCATTATCTTTATTTCTTTCTGCTATTTTGGTGCTGTATTTCTGTTCTTGCTGAATTTTTGGCTCACTTTTTGATTTCCTATGAAGCCATATGTATGGTTTTTGTGAATTTAAGTGTTTATGCGTTCATAGGAAATTTAAATTGTATGATTGAAATTTGGGAATAGTCCAATTTACTACCGGAATGCTGCTAAAATTTTCTGAAAATTGTCCTGTTTTTAACTTACGACTTATGAATTGAATTTGGTACTTTCTGATTTGAGACTTATTTGGCTCATACCAAACTCAATTCATGGGTTGATTGGCTCACGTTTCCGCATTTCTTTTAGTTCCCTTTCATGTGCATTTGTGATTGACAGAATCAAGGAACTATTTGATGGATTTCTGTGCCAAATAGAATCTTGATTAACCAAGTCAATGCGAATCTCTTTTGTGCTTTCAATCTTTCAAGTTTAAGTCAAACTTTTTCAGCTTTTTTGTTCAGGTTCAACTTCCACCTTCTTTAACCAATGAGGCTAGTTTTCTTAACTTTACCAATTGACTTGAACTTGTCTCTTTTTAATTGAGGTTCTTATGTTTGTAATAATTGGTGCTTTTCACTGGTGTAAACCTTTTGACATAAAAAAATTGTTTTCAACCCTCTTTTGGTTACACCAAGTGCATATTTCAATTCTTTTACACCAATCTCTACAAATTTAGTGACCATCCTCATTGATGATGATCTCACCCCTTTTTGCATTTATAGTGCATAACATATTTCATCATCAATGAGTTGCATCATCTTCATGAATGTGAGTATGCTTGTTTCCTAATATTTTTGAACTTCTCTTGGGTAAGTTCAATAATTATCATGCCACTTATCTTTAACCCACTTTTCTAACTTTTGACTTAATTGACTTTCTAACTTTTCTTTTTAGTTTTTCAAACTAAATCTTTTATATTCTTTTGGGCATGATAATTGTTGTTGCTTAACAAACAAGCATCTTTACTATCATTGCATGAATTCTTGGATTATGCCTCTGATTGATGTCTGAATTCTATTTTTTTCTTGCATTCCAAGAATTCATTTCTTTGGCTCACTTCATGAATGTACCTCAATATCCTTCTATTTTCTGTTTTCTGTCTGTTGTTTATATATTTACTTTCCACTCCTCTGCTTGGCTTAATATTCTGTATCCTATAATTTCTATTTTTCAGGATGTCTGACAGAGGCAAGGGAAAAGCCAAGGCCAACTTCAGAAAAGGAAGAGGTCTCAGTCATCTACTGAACCAACAACCTCCGGTCTATCTGAGATCTTTCTGAGAACAAGAAGGCAGATCAAGCCACGCCTGCTACCAACTCAAAAAAGTTCACCAATCTATATTGTAAGCTCCGATTTCCGCATTTTCAGGCACGGTAGCTCATCCTGGAGAAGAAGCTAGTTATCCCCTCCGATCTGAGGTAGTATACTGAGCACCAGATTGAGAAGAGGGGTTGGGCCTTTCTAGACAAAGAGCTAGCGAGAGTGAATGAGTCCTGGGTCCAAGAGTTCTATTGTAATTTCTTCAGAGTGACCCTTGACTCAGTTCACCTCAGAGACAGGCAAATCATGGTCATAGAGGCGGTTATTGAGGAGATCCCCCACTGTTAGCCAAAAATCAGTGCTAAGGATGCCTTCCAAAGGGCTGAGGAGGAGTTGCACATCATGACTTTTAATTTTGATGCACTACGTAGTGTGGTTGCCCAGCTAGATGTCCCTTGGGAGATGGATTCCTCTAAAGTGAAACCCGAGGGCATGAGGTTTGATTATTTGACGAAGGAGGCTAAGGTATGGCAGTAAATACTGGCCCATTATGTCATGCCTAGCACTCACTTCACGGAGATTCCAATTGATATGCTTGTCCTGATCGGGTGCATCATTGAGGGGAAGGAGTTGTACCTTCCCCGACTTATCAGACGATACATGTGGCGGGCCCATATCAGGGGCAACCTTCCATTCCCGTGCTTGGTCACGCAGCTTGCTCACCGGCATGGAGTCCATTGGCTTCCAGATGATGAGTCACCACCAGCGGTCCACAAAAAGGAGAAAGTGATTCCGTGGGGGACTTAGGTTGGTGACCAACCAGCAGCCCAGCGTAGAGACCGACCTACCACAGCAGCAGCATTTCGGCCAGCTTCTTCTTCAGCAGCAGCTGGACCCTCAGAAGCACCATCTACATCTACCAGGCCAGCACCACCATCATCATCTCAGCCGACCTACCGTCTCGTGCATCGCTTTTTTGAGTGCATGAATCAGATAGAATGTCGCAACAAGCTATGTTATGAGCACCTGAGACGGATGATAGCAGCATTGGGCGTCGACATGCCCTCTGAGCCCGATACTCCTTCCGACCAGTCTGAGGCGGAGGAGGAGGCTCAAGAGGAGGAGGCTTGGTGCACGAAATTGTGATCTCTGGTAATGGCTTCTTAGGCCAGATACTCTGATCTAGTTTTACAGTCTGTCACAACTTCGATACAACTAACCAGCAAGTGCACTGGGTCGTCCAAGTAATACCTTACGTGAGTAAGGGTCAATAGAATATACTATAAATTCCAAACTATCAATGAAACATAGCTCCAATCATATGAGCAGGACTTATAGCTTTTTGCCTCTTGAATAGTTTTGGCATCTCACTTTATCCATTGAGGTTCAGAATGATTGGCATCTATAGGAACTTCAGATTTCGAATAGTGTTATTGACTCTCCTAGTTCAGTATGATGATTCTTGAACACAGCTTCTTTATGAGTCTTGGCCGT
>NC_029791.2:108629551-108647782 GCF_000816755.2 Arachis ipaensis
AAATGATGCAATGCATGAGAATTTTAGATCAAAACATGTGATGCATGCAAGAATGCTATGAATGTCAAGATGAACACCAAGAACACTATGAAGATCAAAATGAACATCAAGAACATATTTTTGAAAAATTTTTAATGCAAAGAAAACATGCAAGACACCAAACTTAGAATTCTTTAATGCTTAGGCACTAAGAATTCAAGAGTGCATATGATAAACATGAAAAGACACAAAACAAAAATTCATCAAGATCAAACAAGAAGACTTACCAAGAACAACTTGAAGATCATGAAGAACACTATGAATGCATGATATTTTCGAAAAATGCAAGATGCATATGCAAGTGACACCAAACTCATGATATGACTCAAGACTCAAATAAGAAACACAAAATATTTTTTATTTTTATGATTTTATAATTTTTTTTTGGATTTTTTTTGTATATTATTTTCGAAAAACATATAGAAAAAAGAAAATAAGGATTTCAAAATTTTTAATATGAATTCCAGGAATCTTATGCTCTAAAGCTCCAATCAAAGGGTCAGGCATGGCTTAATAGCCAGCCAAGCTTTAGTATGTAACTCAGACATGACACGCCTGACATTCCTTACATTCAACAGCCAATTGGCTAAGATAAAGAAGCTCTTCTCTTGAGTATAAGGATTGAGACATGGCTTTACAGCCAGCCAGGCTTCAACATGCTTCATGAAACACTAGAATTCATTCTTAAAAATTCTGAAGCCATAGAATAATTTATTTTTGAAAACATTTTTTTTTTCGAAAACAAAGGAAAAAATTTTGAAAGATTTTTGAAAAATTTTTGAAAATAAAACAAAAAGAAAATTACCTAATCTGAGCAACAAGATGAACCGTCAGTTGTCCAAACTCGAACAATCCCCGGCAACGGCGCCAAAAACTTAGTGCACGAAATTGTGATCTCTGGTAATGGCTTCTTAGGCCAGATACTCTGATCTAGTTTTACAGTCTGTCACAACTTCGATACAACTAACCAGCAAGTGCACTGGGTCGTCCAAGTAATACCTTACGTGAGTAAGGGTCGAATCCCACGGAGATTGTTGGTATGAAGCAAGCTATGGTCACCTTGTAAATCTCAGTCAGGCGGATATAAAACAGTTATGTGGTTTTCGAATATTAATTAATAAAATAGGGGTAGAAATACTTATGTAATTCATTGGTAGGAATTTCAGATAAGCGAATGGAGATGCTTTCATTCCTCTGAACCTCTGCTTTCCTGCTATCTTCATCCAATCAGTCTTACTCCTTTCCATGGCTGGCTTTATGCAAGGGCATCACCGTTGTCAGTGGCTACATCCCCTCCTCTCAGTGAATAATATGCTCACGCACCCTGTCACGGCACGGCTATTCATCTGTCGGTTCTCGATCATGCTGGAATAGGATTCACCCTCCTTTTGCGTCTGTCACTAACGCCCTGCAATCGCGAGTTAGGAGCTCGTCACAGTCATTCAATCATTGAATCCTACTCGGAATACCATAGACAAGGTTTAGACCTTCCGGATTCTCTTGAATGCCGCCATCCTTCTAGCTTACGCCACGAAGATTCCGGTTAAGAGATCTAAGAGATATTCATTCTAGCTTATTTCATGTAGAACAGAAGTGTTTGTCAGGCACGCGTTCATAAGGGAGAAGGATGATGAGCGTCACACATAATCATCACCTTCATCACGTTCTTGGGTGCGAATGGATATCTTAGAAGCGAAATAAGAAGAATTGAATAGAAAACAGTAGTACTTTGTATTAATCTTTGAGGAACAGCAAAGCTCCACACCTTAATCTATGGAGTGTAGAAATTCTACCGTTAAAAATACATAAGTGAAGGTCCAGGCCTGGCCGAGATGGCCAGCCCCCTAAAACGTGATCAAAGGATCATAAGGTAATCCAAAGATGCCTAATACAATAGTAAGAGGTCCTATTTATAATAAACTAGCTACTAGGGTTTACATGAGTAAGTATTTGATGTATAAATCCACTTCCGGGGCCCACTTGGTGTGTGTTTGGGCTGAGCTTAAGTGTTGCACGTGCAGAGGCCATTTGTGGAGTTGAACGCCAGTTTTTGTGCCAGTTTGGGCGTTCAACTCTGGTTTTGGATCCTTTTCTGGCGCGGGACGCCAGATTTGGGTAGAAAGCTGGCGTTGAACGCCAGTTTACGTCATCAATTCTTGGCCAACGTATAGACTATTATATATTGCTGGAAAGCCCTGGATGTCTACTTTCCAACGCAATTGGAAGCACGCCATTTCGAGTTCTGTAGCTCCAGAAAATCCATTTTGAGTGCAGGGAGGTCAGAATCCAACATCATCAGCAGTCCTTTTTCAACCTCTGAATCTGATTTCTGCTCAAGTCCCTCAATTTCAGCCAGAAAATACCTGAAATCACAGAAAATTACACAAACTCATAGTAAAGTCCAGAAATGTGAATTTAACACAAAATCTATTAAAAACATCCCTAAAAGTAACTAGATCCTACTAAAAACATACTAAAAACAATGTCAAAAAGCGTATAAATTATCCGCTCATCAAGGCTCAGCAGGCAGAGGCTGCTACACAGCCACAACCAGAGCCATAGCCTCAGCCAGCTGCGGACGTTGACCCTCCCTGAGTTGTAGCATCGAGGACGATGATTTCTTCTAAGTGTGGAGAGGTCACCGTCATCGGTGGATTTCATTTTGGTGACCATTTCAGACTCCTGTTTTAGTTTGCTTTATTTTGTTTATTTTCACGAGCCTATGCTAAACCCATGTGTTCTTAATTTTAGCACATTACAAGCCTTGAAGCGAAAAATAATAAATATCCCTTGTTTGGATCTTTGATTAGCTTAGACTAGTGAGAGTGTTTATCATTTAATTTTGGAAGAGTTGGAAACATTGATTGGGATAAAAGTGTGTGTTTGTATTTTTGTCAAAATTTTGGGAATTGGATACATACTCATGTATTAATCATATTTAAACCATGTGCGTTGGTATTTTTGTATATAATTCATCAAAAAAAAAAAAGAGAAAAATAAAAGAAAAAAATAAAAAAAATAGACAAAGAAAAAGGAAAGAAAAAAGAAAAGCAATAAAAAGGGGACAAAATGCCCCAAAGTGAAGTTCAATAATAATCAATGCATATGGATTGTAATAAAAAAGAGAGTGCATGAGTGTGTGAAAAAGTGAAGAATGGGTAGTTAGGTTTACTTTAAATAGTATAGGTTGTCATAGGTTAGGTGGGAAGTTTAAGTTAATCAAAGATTCAAATTCTAGTCCACCTAACCAAATACAATCCTACCTTGACCCTAGCCCCATTACAACTTATGGATAAGTCCTCATGATATTTGTATGCATGCATGAAATAATTGTTGATTGTTAGATAAAAAATGAATCTTGGAAAGCATGATTAGAGGAGAATTGAGTGAATCAACCCTATACACTTGAGTGACTAGAGCGGATACACATCCGGTGAGGGTTCGATTGCTCAATTACATGTTTTCACCCGTAATCATCTCTTTTCTTGCAAGTTTATAAATTCTTTTAATAACTCAATTCAATTGTGGATTTGACTTGGTTGTAATACCTTTAGCCCTTGTGCTTATATATGTATTCTTGGGAATTGATTTATTTTAACCAAGTGGTTGCATTCATTTAGATAGTTGTATTTAGATAGGTTGCATTTAGATAGTTTGCATTGAATAAATGTTGATACCCTTTGTCTTTTTCTTGGTTTAGCATGATGACATGATGACATGCTTAGTTCATGGAAAAACAAGGATTTGGAGTATCCAGAGCAATGCACACGCGGGACAGACGCATACGTGTAAAGAGGTGCATCGTTGAAGGCGATGCGTACGCGTGAGAAGAAAAAGCCAGACGACGCGTACGCGTGGCCCATGCGTTCGCGTCATAGCCAGCACGTGACCTCATTAAAGTGAAAATGCTGGGTGCGATTTCTAAGCTTTCCAGTCCCAAATCCAACTGATTCCAGAGACTATTTCATGCAGAATTCAAGACTGGACAAAGGGGGAGCAATTAGTTAGTGTAGGAATCATGCCTTAGTTAGTTTCTAGAGAGAGAAGCTCCCTCTTCTCTCTAGAATTAAGTTAGTATTAGGTTAATTTCTCTTAGATCTAGGTTTAATTTCTTGTTTCCATCTTGTTTTCTTTATAATTTCTTGTTCCATTGTCTTGATTTTCTTAGTTCTTCTTGTTAATTTCTCATTTTGGTTACTTTTTATGTTGATGAACTCTTATCAATTCCCATTCTCTTTAATACAATTTTGAGGTATTTCATATTTGATGTGCTTTCCTTAGTTTTTATTGTTAATTTCTTACATTGGGTAGTTGTAGACTTTATATTTCTTGTAATTTAACATGCTTTCCTTTTATGCCTTCCAAGTATTTGACAAAATGCCTGGTTGGATATTAGAGTAGTTTTTTAGCATTCTTGGCTTAGAAAGAGAAATTAGGTAATCTTGAGTCATTAATACCTAATTTAGATTGGTGATCTAGAGTTGTTAGTTAATATTATTTCCATTGACCCTAATCTCTTGCTAATTTAATTAGTGAGTTGATTAGGACTTTTAGATTGAGATTAACTAGTCTTATTTGACTTTCTCTCGTGTGAAGATAACATTGTACTTTCTTCCATTGTTGGAGTTGACTAAATAAGATAAATTCTTGTTAATCATTGTATGATAATTAATGACTAGGATAGAAAGCTTAGATTCTCAATTCTTGCCATGAATGCCTCTTTTTAGTAGTTGTTATCTTTAATTGCTTGGTTTATTTTCTTGCCTCTTTTTACCAACCCAACCCCTTGGATACCATAACCAATAATATGCATATCTTAAAGCAATTCCTTGAGAGACGACCAGAGGTTTAAATACTTCGGTTACTTTTATTGGGTTGGACTTGTGACAACCAAAACATTTAAACTTTGATTTGAGCATTACTTGTCAGTTGGGAACTATACTATCAATGGAATTATTTTGTGTGAAAATTCTTAACCGACGATTTTGCTCTCATCAAGCCGCCATCACTAAGGTGGATTCCTTCTCTTAATCCCATTTTCTTATGTTATTTTTCTGTTTTCTATTATGTTTTATTATCTGTTCTCTTGTTCTTGTTGCATGATCATTTCTATCTATGTCTTAAGGCTATAAAATGTTCCGTATATCTCTCACCTTATTTTATTTGAAAAAGAAATTAAGTTGCATGAATTTCGAGTTTATCTTAAGAATAGTTCAATTATCTTGATGTGGTGGTGTTGCTTTTGTTTTTTAAATGTATGAATGAACAGTGCATATTTGAAGTTGAAATTAAGAATGTTGGCTCTTGAAAGAATGATGATAAAAGTTAAGTATTATTGGTAATCTGAAAAATTCAAAAAATTGATTTTTGAAGCAAGAAAAGTAGCAAAAAAGTAAGATGCAATAACAAGAAAAAAATTTTGCATGCGAAAAAAAAAAAAGCAAGCTGAAAAAGAAATAAAAGTAGAAAAAGCCAATAGTTCTTTAAACCAAAAGGCAAGAGCAAAAAGCTAATAACCCTTTAAACCAAAAGGCAAGGGTAAATGGATCCAAGGCTTTGAGCATCAATGGTTAGGAGGGCCTAAAAGGAGTAAAATATTGGCTTAATCACTCCAAATGAAAAGTGTCCCTAACTATATGCTTGTGGTGTGAAGGTATCAAGTGAAAAGCTTGAGACTGAGCAGTTAAAGTCGTGATCCAAAATAAAAAGAGTGTGCTTAAGAACTCTGGATACCTCTATCTGGGAATTCTAGCAAAGCTGAATCATAATCCGAAAGGATTCACCCAGTTAAGTGTCTGTGCCATTTATGTATCCGGTAGTAATACTAGAAAATAAAGTGCTTAGGGTCACGGCCAAGACTCTAAAAAGTTATATTCAAGAATAAAAAAGAACTGAACTAGGAGAGTCAATAATATAATCTGGATTCTAAGTTCCTAAGGATGCCAACACTTCTGAGTTTCAATCGATAGTGAGATGCCAAAACTATTCAAAAGCAAAAAACTACTAAGTCATGCTCATCTAACTGAAACTGAGCTTCATTGAAAACTCTGAGATTTATTGTGTCTTACTCTTCTTTTTATCCTACTTTGTTTTTAGTTTCTTGGAGACAAGCAAAAGTTTAAGTTTGGTGTTCTGATAAACAGATATTTTATACACTTTTTGCCATCATTTTCATATAGTTTTTAGTATGTTTTGTTTAAGTTTTATTACGTTTTCATAGGTTTTAGTGCAAAATTCACATTTTTGGATTCTACTTTGAGTTTGTATGTTTTTATGCAATTTCAGGTATTTTCTGGTTGAAATTGAGGAGCTAGAGCAGAAGTCTGATTCAGAGGCAGAGAAAGCATTGCAGATGCTGCCAGGATCTG
This sequence comes from Arachis ipaensis, assembly GCF_000816755.2. Taxonomy (NCBI): domain Eukaryota; kingdom Viridiplantae; phylum Streptophyta; class Magnoliopsida; order Fabales; family Fabaceae; genus Arachis; species Arachis ipaensis. The sequence goes on from NC_029791.2 coordinate 108,635,959, forward strand.
ACCTCCTTGCACTTGAAAGAGCTTTTCTGGAGTTACAAAAGTTCAAATGGAGCTTTAACGGCTATAAAAAGCTAAAATATAGAGCTTTTCATCAATGTATAATAGTTTATACTTTACTTCAGAATTAAAGGCACAAAACTGACGTTCAACGCCAGCCTCCTTCCCTATTCTGACGTCCAACACCCACAAGGAGGAGACCACCGTCCAACGCCCAAAATGGGGCTCCTAGCAAGCGTTCAATGCCCCTAGGCCCTCCTAGCACGTGGATCTCAATCAAGCTCAGCCCAAACACTCACTAAGTGGGCCCCGAAAGTAGATTTTAGCACTAAACACTGTTTTACCCTTCTTATGTAATCCTTAGTCATTAGTTTAGTATTAAAAGGAGAAGATCGCCCTTGTTTAGGATCTCTTCTGGCATATTTTGAATTCAACATTGTATTCTCTATCAGTATGAGTTTCTAAACCTCCTAGGTGGAGGGGAGGAGCTCTGCTGAGTTTGATGGATTAATAAAGTATTACTATTTTATCTTCAATCCGTGTTTGATTTTCTATTCTAAGATGTATCTTCGTTCTTCATCCTTATGAATGCGTTGAACTGGCATAAGGTTATCTCATTCTACATGGTTCAAAGTAAGTCTTTCATCGGACAATGATGAACCACTAGCTTGATTATACATCTCTTAGATGGCTAATCCACGACTTCGTTGAGGACTTCTCGAGACATCAGTTCAGCCGAGGTATGGGGAGATTAGGGTCTTTGTGGTAGAGGCTAGAACCAAAGGCACAGTATTATCTAATCTAGAAGATTCGACCTTGTTTGTGGCGTTTTGAGTAGGATCACTAAGGAGAATGGACTGTAGGAGCTTCACCCTCAATCAGACTGGATCCGCACTAACCCTAGGGTTCAGATCTGGAGGAGCATTGGCGACCTCTCAAGAAAGGTGTTGATCACATACAGCCTGCCATAGAAGAAATCATTCATAGTTGGAGGAGATAATAAGACTGGATTAATCCAGAAGAACACAGCATCTCCAAACCTTAACCATCTTCTTATCATTGCTTTCACCATCAATTGAGTAACGTTTTCTTTATTTTACTTTTATGCGCTTTAAATGACCAACCAACTTTTCTATCCGCCTGACTAAGATCTACAAGATAACCTTAGCCTGCTTCAAATCACAATCCTCGTGGGATCGATCCTGACTCACTCAGGTATTACTTGGACGACCCAGTGCACTTGCTGGTTCAGTTGTACGAAGTTTAATTCTACGTACCATCTATCTAGCCAGCATAAACTCCATGAGTCATTGCTAGACTCTTATGACTATTATACTTTGATATATCTATATATATGTCGTAATATCTGTATGCATATCTTGTGCCTTACGTTATAGTTTCGTGTGAATGTTTTGCGCTTTTCAAACTTTGTTTTTTGAGCTTAATCTTCATCGGGTGAAGAGCGAAATTCTCGCGCGATCTAGAATTTTCACAAATAAATTTCCATTGTAAGTATAGCTTCTAGATCAACAAGAATTCCTTTCTTACAAAAACTTTGGTTGTCACAAGTAACAAAACCCAATAAAATTTATAACCGAAGTATTTAAACCTCGGGTCGTCTTCTCAAGGAATTGCAGGGAAGTATGATTTATTATTGGTTATGAAAAAGGTGTATTTTTGGGTTTTTGAAATGTGGAACAAATAATTTAATTGACGAGAAAAATAAATTAATAATTAGAAAATCTCTTGGCAAGGTATGACAACTGAAAGTCCTATCCTAGTTATCCTTATCAGGTGTGATGAGAATTGTTTGTTGCTCCCACTTAGTTAACCCTTACTTAATAAAGGAAAGTCAAGTGGACTAATTAATTTGATCCTCAAGTCCTAGTCAACTCCTGTGGAAAGACTAGCTTTAGAGCGATTCGAATCAATTAGCAACTCCAATTTCAATCAACAGCTGAGTTTGATAACTCAAGTGTTACAAATTACTTAACCAAAGCCAAAAAGGGAAATAAATCTAATTTGAATTGGAAGCAATCATAAATAGAATAAATCAATTATTAATCTGAAATACCTCGAATTATATTAAATAGAATATTCAAATCTAACATGGAAAAGTTCATAAGCCAATTCGGAAAGATAAATATCAATTAAAGTAATGAAATAATTAAAAGTAGAAAATAAATTAAAGGAACATTGAACCTGTGATTGAAGAGATCATAGGTTAAACATAATAGAAATCCTAAATCCTAATCCTAAGAGAGAGGAAAGAGTCTCTCTCTCTAAAAGCTACATCTAATCCTAAAATTATGAATATTGTATCTATCACTAAGTTGTTGTTTGATTCCTCCATTCTCTGGCTTATATTCTGTGTTTCTGACATGGATTTGGGCCGAAAAAGGGTCCAGAAATCGCTGGGGGCGCTTTCTGCTGATTCTTGTACGTGGCGTCTGTCACGCGTTCGCGTGGGTCACGCGTTCGCGTCATCTGGGAGTTTTTCTTGTCACGCGTACGCATCATTTGCGTTCTGCTTAAGGCACGCCTCTGCGTCGTCCACGCGTACGCGTCGTTGCCATTTCGCGCTAGGCATGCGTTCGCGTCGTCCATGCGTTCACGTCACTGCCTTTTCTTCAAAACTCCATTTTTGTATGTTTCTTTTCTGTCCTCTAAGCCATTCCTACCCTATGAAACCTGAAAATACTTAACACACAAATCACGGCATCGAATGGTATTAAAGGATATTTAAAATTAATATTTTTAAAGCATAGGAAACATGTTTTTCACATATATCATAAAATAATGAAGAGAAGGTAAAACCATGCAATTTACATGAATAAGTGGGTGAAGGATTGAATAAATCACTTAAATTGAGCACAAAATATATCATAAAATATGGATTTATCATCGGGCTTCTAGAATTATTATTTCTTTCTATATATGAATATGTACAAGCTTTAGAATTGTCGTAACCTTTGATTAACCTTTGCTTTACGACGCGAGGTAAGGCCTAGGGTAATTAGGGTGTTACATAGTTTGAAGAAGAAAGTTACGCATTCTGGACGGTTAGTTCAATAGACTAGAATCGACAAGTAATCAAAACTAAGGGGTTGAAACCGAAGTGTATTGGGCCATTTGAAGTATTAAGACGGATTAGTGGCCGAGTGGCATATTGAATAGTATTACCGCCGTATCCTTTGACCCTGCACGACGTACCACACATTTCACAGCTTTGGTAATATACTTCTGAGGTAAGCCATGTCTTAGAACCTGAGGCAGTTCAATTGAAAAGGGGATTTGACATTTCAAGTAACTCCAGTTAGAATTGACGATACCAGTATTAAGCAACTATGTGAAAAAGAAGTGTCGTTAGTTAAGGTTGCTTGGAGTCGAGCTGGAATTGAGGAGTACACTGGGAACTTGAGTCAGAAATGTGGAAAGACTACCCATACCTATTTTCAGGTAACTGAATCTGAATTTTGAGGACAAAATTCTTAATTAGGTTGGCAAAACCCTTTAAATTAAGGTAGTGTATATGTGAAATTGGAACTCATTTGAAGAGATTGAAAGCATAATTGAGCCTTGGGTGCTGAGGTTTTGGTGTTGAAAGCTTGTGACCTTATCAATTTGGGTGTTTTTGGCTTAGGAGAGAAATTGGTCAAGGTATGGTTTTGGTTTCTCGTATGTAATATATAATATCTTGTGAAAACTTAGGCTAGACGACCAAAGGATAAGATGAATCATATGTTGGTGTACATGTGGTAGTTTTGATTATTGAATTATGTGTTGTTTGATGTGGGTATTAGGTATGTTGTTGTTAAATGGATGTGGTGGATGGTTGATGAAATAATGATTATTATGAATAACAATGATATATTGATGATTGAGTATAAATGTGGTGTTGAATGTGAATGGTTGGGGTTGGAATTGGCAAAATTGTGTATGGGAGTGTATGATGTAAATGTAAAATAATAATATGCAGTTTGGTATATTTTGATGTTGTTTGAAATTTGGAGTGCAGGTTTGAGTTGGAAAATGTGGTAAAAATAGAGGTTGGTATTTTAGATGAAAAACTTGATTTTAACGAACTTTGGCAATCCATAATTGGAGTTTCGAATTTTGGATTGGAATGAAATTTATTTCAAATTAAAGATACACATTTATATACCAAATTTTAATACCCAAACACATATAAACAAGGGATTTATTAGGGTTTGAGGATCCTTATCTTAACCGTACCTCAAGCTAATAAAAATCCGCTAATTCCTCAAACTAATCGGATCCTATAACATCAAAAATCAAAGATTGAAAATGAAATTGTGATTTTCTTACCAAATTGAGTACCGGACTTTGTAGAGCTTGACACTGCAGTCGCGTGGCCGTAAACGGTGTGGCGATCGAAACTCAGAGTTGAAAGATATGTGGATTTGAATGGGAAACAAGGGTTTGGGAACTTTTCTTCTCTTTCCTTATGTGTTCCAATGTGAAACAGCAAGGAAGGAGGAAGGAATGAGCTGAGCTCATTTGTTTAAGTGAACTAGTTGGGTTTTTGGGCCCGTTATGGATCTGGTAGATCAGTTTGGCCCATTCAGTCTAATTTTAGATCAAACTTTTTAAAATTAATGTCAAAATTCGTATTTTAATTAATTCTTCCTCATTAAACTATAAAATTCTATTTTCTAATTTTTTTAATTAATATTTAATTTATTGACTAATTATTTGTTAATTATGCTGGATTTACACACAACAAAGTATTCAAAAAATTTTTTTCAAACCTAAAATGATATGTTATTTTTTTATTACTATTATTTGTTGTTTTTCTCATTTATTATTTTTTATTCTACATTGAAATTAAACATTTTAGATATTTTTATTATTTTTTATCATAATTAATTTTGGTCTAAATATACCCGTGATTTTTCACGGACAAAAATACTAGTAATAACTAAATCTAAGATGTCATTGCATTATGAAAGTCATTATTTATATATCTAAACTTCTAAGATATTGATACCAAATAAATTTTAAAAAATATTTCTATGATAAAAAAAATCTATTTTTCTTGACATAATTGTTAACTGTGCTAGCCCAAACAACTTCAACTACTATACTATTTTGTGTAATATTATAACCATTGAATTTCAAAAGTTTTTAAAAAATATGAACATGATACTTGGATTTGTTAAGATATTTCTTCTTACTATAAAATAAATGCATTAAAAATTTAATTTTTTTTATTTCTAATAAAAGTTTTTTAATTTTGTAATCTTAACATGTGTCTTTAAACCCCGCAAAGTATTAAAGATTGTATCATTGAAATTTTGTGAATGATCCACGTTGACTTTGTAGTTAACCATGACTTACAAATTTGACTTTATAAATAATTTGATTCGCATTATATACAAGTTCTAAAATGTTGCATTCATAAAAATTTACATAAATATAGTTAATTATTTATATGAAAAATTTTATAATAAACAAAAATTTTTGTATTTCTTCAAACAAGACTGGATGATTTTTTTTCTTCGTTATTAAAGAATGATAAGAGAAGGAAGAGAAAAGATATGGATTTGGACGAAAGAACAACTACAAAAGAAGAGTGCACACCATCTGAACAGAATAATACAGATGCAAATGTCGGTGAATTAAATGTGACTTCAAAAGTTGCTGTTTCAAAAGTTGTTGTGGTTGGACTCAGTGCAGTAGAAAAATCAGAGAAGAAAAGACAGACAAGAAAAAGATAAGGATTCAGATGTAGGAACAACGACAACTACAATATTTTGAGGTATTTATAATCTCTTACGAGGTTAAAATTAAAAAATCCTAAGCTCATAGTATAAAGTCTAATTTAGTAACTAAATAAATAAAATCAAAATAAATCAAACTAAATTGAACATTCTAAAAATATTAAATAATTTCTAAAAAATAATACTTGATCTCTTCGTATCACGAATATTTAAAGTACGTATTATTTTTTTTCTCTTCAAAAAGATTCGTCTTTGAATTTTGCAGTTAAGAACATAGTGCATGAAAAGAACAAATATAAAAAAGGTAATTTTTTTAACTTTCTTTTTGTTTGCCTTTTTTTTCTCTTTGCATTGTATGCTTTTTTATTTTTTTAAATAATGAAATCAACAAGATCAACAAAAATAATAATAAAACACAAAGGAAGACAAAGATGACAAGAACATAAAGAAGCACATGGGAGACAATGAATTTTTTTGGTTTTCTTTTTTTACAAGGAGAACAAATATAGATTGATGAGGATTAATCTAATACCTGAAATTTGATACCATATGATAAGGAAGAAGAGGATAAACAAAAAGATAAGAATTTAAATTGAGTAAAAAGATATATTGAAATTGAAATAGAAACAAAAGAGATAAATTGAAATTGAATACACAAAGAATCACTCTACTTTCTACTCAATTTCTTGACGCAACAAAAAAGACTCCTTAACCTAATTTGTCCACACCATAGTTTGGGAATTGAATCGAAGGGACTCTTCAATCTTTTATCCAATTTTTTGATGCAATAATAGAGAGACTCGTTCACTCACTTGTTCACATCATAGTTTTATTACGAAACTAAAGAGAGATTTTCACACCTCTAATCAGTAAATGATAACTATAATACTTTATGAGGTATTTATAACCTCTTATTTGATTAAAATAAAGAAAATTCTAAACCCATAACATAAAACTCAATTTAGTAACTAAATAAATAAACAAAATCAAAATAAATTGAACATTCTAAAAATATAAAATAATTTTTAAATAATACTTGATCTCTTCACGAACATTTGAAACACGTATCAAAACATCATGTTGGTTCTAATATCTTCAAATTCCTCTCTACTAATTGTTATATCTTCTTCACCCGTACTGATTGTTGCATCTGTTTTTATGTGCGCATAAAGTTGGTAATATAGAATTAAAATAAGTGTCCTTGATGATTCTTGTGCCAATTTCACTCACTTAGAAATAGTATTTTCCTGAAATTTGGAACTAATTATCTTGTTGAATAAAATTTGTTCAGATTCACATGGTGGAAAAAGACTGGAAAGTGGTGAACAAAATGACTTTAAAGGAAGGTAAGGTAGTGAATTGTATTTCTCCTGCTATAAGCAGCAACCTTTCTTTCTCGTTATTTTCCTTTTGTGTGGATTCTTGAATCTTGACACTCTAGTATTAAGTTTGACCGACTTTAAGCCGAACTTATAGTTGACAAAGAAGATTATGGATTTATGGTTATCATATTAACATAGAGCTACACTTTTGAGTATAATGCTGAAAGCTGAAATCTTTTGATTGATTAATCAAATGATGCTGAATAATCATGAAACAAAGAATAATAAGGGGCGTTTGTAAATAGCTGGCAAGATCCAAGATCATAAAATTGTTAGCTTGAAATTATGAACTTCCACTCTTTCACATTATTTACATCATTGCAAACCATAGGTGTTTCACCTTAATTACCTAGGGTAAGACCCGCGTGTTGATCAAATATAAAAATTAGTTGGGACATACTCATTGATACTAATAGTTGTTATTTTTACTTTGAAAAATTTTTTATGCATACAAATCGATAGTATAGGATAAAATACTGTTTCTATTCCCTACTTTCAATAGCCTAAATGATCCTTTTTTTTTTTTTTTTTTTTTCATTATCGTCATCACCAATAACACCAACATTTTACTAACATCTTTATTAATTTTGATTTTCTTTGATGCTATGATTAAATAATTTCAGTTTATTTGTGTATTAATTGAGGTTCACTTGATAGTCTAGGGGTGGTGATATGTATCCTACCGCGGGTACCTAACCCGACCCCACCCGGTCGGGTTGGGTTGCCAACCCGATCTGCAGCGGGTAGGGTAGGATGCGGATAGGGTTCTCGTGCGGGTCGAGTAGGGTGCGGGTTGTGCCTCAACCCTACCCGACCAACCCGCACCCTATATGTGTATATGTTATATACTTATATAAAAATATGTTTTAAGTTGATGTTGAACCAAAGACTTCTCACTAAATGCAAAGGATCTCTAGTCATTAAAAGAAGATCATTAATTGATAATTTAATTTTTTTTTACATAAAAGTCAGTTCTATTTTAAATTATCATCATGTTATATAATAATGTTGCATCTTTTTTTGTAACCCACGGGTAGGGTTGGGTACCCGCGGGTTAAGAACGGGTAGGGTTAGGGTTGAGATATTCTCAACTCGCAGGTAAGGTTAGGGTTGGCTCCAAACCCTACCCTACCATATCCATTGCCATCCCTACTTGATGCTGCTGATAAGTATTGACCAAATTTTTTATTCATTAAGTAATTTCGGTTCATTTCTTAGTTTAATTGAGGTTCATTTGGATTCAAAAATAAATTCGATGTGTTTTTGTTAGTCATTGAGCCTTTTTAACTATTTTTTCAAATCTGAACTAATTTTTGTTCATTTGTGTGCTAATTGAGGTTCATTTAATGCTGTTGATAAATATTAACCAAATTTTTTAGTAAAGAAAAATGAAATTATTCATTATCACTTTATTCAATGGCATTAGATTTCACTCATTCCATTTAATTAGTTCAATTTTGAAGAAGTAGTCAATAAGACTCAATCATCAATAAAAACACATCAAATTTATTTCTAGATCCATTTAATCTGATTAAAAAATCTATATATAAATTGGCGTAGTTAATCTTTTTTAATTTTTTTTTTTTTTACCAAAGATAGGAGATTCGAACCCGTAACATCTTAATTAAGTATGGGGAGACTATGTCATTTGAGCTATAACTCATTGGCATCTTTTTTAATATGTTAGTTTATACTAATTTGTATATTTTTAAGAAATTCTTTTTTCAATTGGTAAATGTTTGAAGAACATTTTAACTAAATTTATAAAAAAATAAATAGATAAATTTAGGGTTAAGTATGATTTTGGTCCTTAAGGTAAGGGTTGAAAATTTTTTTCGTCCTCAAACTTTTTTTACTTACAAAATCGTCCCTAAAGTTTAACTTAATTTTAAAATTATCCTTCGAACGAAAATATCCTTTCCATTTCTTTTCCAAAATCAACTAGATGCAGAACCAGAAGATGAAGTTGAAGCAGAAGCCGAAGCAACACCAATGAAATAACAACAACCAGAAGCAGAAGAACAACAACAATGGATAATGGAATCAGAAGAACAACATCAGAAAATCATCATCATCATCATCGTCATCATCATCATAAAAACTCATAACTCATAACTCAGAACTCAGAAAAATAAGAAAACCATCATCATCATCATTGTTAAAACTCAGAACTATTAACAAAATTCAGAACTAAAATTCTTCCTCTTTTATTAACAAAATTTAGATGCAATTACAATATTCAGAAATTTCCAAATTCATCTTCAATTACAAGAACTAAAAATCTATAAATATAATTACCAAAAATTCCTCTGGAAACCCTTGTTGCAAATTTCGCACATGACCACCACCCAGAGGAAGAGACACTGCTGGAGGACGCGATGAACACGACGACCACCACCACCTCTTCGACGACGACGAGGAACACAAGGGCGCGGGCCAGATGCGACGCAGCAAGGCGAGGGTGCAAGTCTCGGCGCTGCGAGGTCGAGGTGCGGCGAGACGAGGGCGAGGGCAAGGGCGAGGAGGAGGAGCAGAAACGGCGAGCGGCACGCGACGTCCACCCTCGCGGTGAGATCCAGCGACAAGGACCGAATGACGAGGAACAGTGGCGGTGGCCCTTCCCTTTCCCTTCCCCCTCTTCTTCCTTGAACCAACCCCCCTCCCCCAGCGTGATACCCTTCCCCCTTCCCCTTAACCTGTTTTTTTTTTTTAGTTAGGAGTATTTTTGGAATAAAAATTAAAACTTTAGTAAAAAAGACGATTTTAAAACTAAGTTAAACTTTAGGGACGATTTTATAAGCAAAAAAGATTGGGGACGAAAACAATTTTCAACTCCTATCTTAAGGACTAAAATCATACTTAACCCATAAATTTACTATTATTTAAATGTAAAATTAACTACGAAAATTATTTTCCTAATGTGTTTTCTGCACTTTGTGCAGACTACTTCATAAATTTAGTTTATTCTTTGGTTTTTTAATCCATATACAGAATGAGTACATATATGAATAACAAAGTTTCTCGCACGTTGTTGGTTATTCTTTTTTGTTATATCGATATTTAATCTAATTACAAAAAATGAGTATATAAAATTTGGAATGGTTAATATTAATTTATATCTTTTTAAAAAATTTTTCAAATGATAATTTTTAGAGCTTATTTTAACTAATAAAAAAGATTAAATAAATAAATGAATTTGTTATTATATAAAGGTAAAATCAACTATTGAGATTGTTTTTCTTTATACATTAATAAACTATATTTATTCAATATTTAGATTATTTTTTTAATTTATATAATTATCTCAACTTAATATTTAGTATATATAATATATATCGTAATATGTATTTGAACAGAAGCAGAAGAACAACAACAATGGATAATGGAATCAGAAGAACAACATCAGAAAATCATCATCATCATCATCGTCATCATCATCATAAAAACTCATAACTCATAACTCAGAACTCAGAAAAATAAGAAAACCATCATCATCATCATCATTGTTAAAACTCAGAACTATTAACAAAATTCAGAACTAAAATTCTTCCTCTTTTATTAACAAAACTCAGATGCAATTACAATATTCAGAAATTCCCAAATTCATCTTCAATTACAAGAACTAAAAATCTATAAATATAATTACCAAAAATCTCTCTGGAAACCCTTGTTGCAAATTTCGCACATGACCACCACCCAGAGGAAGAGACACTGCTGGAGGACGCGATGAACACGACGACCACCACCACCTCTTCGACGACGACGAGGAACACAAGGGCGCGGGCCAGATGCGACGCAGCAAGGCGAGGGTGCAAGTCTCGGCGCTGCGAGGTCGAGGTGCGGCGAGACGAGGGCGAGGGCAAGGGCGAGGAGGAGGAGCAGAAACGGCGAGCGGCACGCGACGTCCACCCTCGCGGTGAGATCCAGCGACAAGGACCGAATGACGAGGAACAGTGGCGGTGGCCCTTCCCTTTCCCTTCCCCCTCTTCTTCCTTGAACCAACCCCCCTCCCCCAGCGTGATACCCCTTTCCCCTTCCCCTTAACCTGTTTTTTTTTTTAGTTAGGAGTATTTTTGGAATAAAAATTAAAACTTTAGTAAAAAAGACGATTTTAAAACTAAGTTAAACTTTAGGGACGATTTTATAAGCAAAAAAGATTGGGGACGAAAACAATTTTCAACTCCTATCTTAAGGACTAAAATCATACTTAACCCATAAATTTACTATTATTTAAATGTAAAATTAACTACGAAAATTATTTTCCTAATGTGTTTTCTGCACTTTGTGCAGACTACTTCATAAATTTAGTTTATTCTTTGGTTTTTTAATCCATATACAGAATGAGTACATATATGAATAACAAAGTTTCTCGCACGTTGTTGGTTATTCTTTTTTGTTATATCGATATTTAATCTAATTACAAAAAATGAGTATATAAAATTTGGAATGGTTAATATTAATTTATATCTTTTTAAAAATTTTTTCAAATGATAATTTTTAGAGCTTATTTTAACTAATAAAAAAGATTAAATAAATAAATGAATTTGTTATTATATAAAGGTAAAATCAACTATTGAGATTGTTTTTCTTTATACATTAATAAACTATATTTATTCAATATTTAGATTATTTTTTTAATTTATATAATTATCTCAACTTAATATTTAGTATATATAATATATATCGTAATATGTATTTGAA
>NC_029791.2:108649080-108653098 GCF_000816755.2 Arachis ipaensis
AATTAAGATTATCTTGTAAAATCCTAATCATAAATAATTAAGTAGATATATCTTTATAAAAAATAAATACTATTATAGTAACCTAATATATTGTGTGTCATTTTAAAAGAGGTTAATATTTTAGTAGAAAAGTAGAAAAATAATTATATTAATCAAAATACAAAACACATGAAAAAAAATTAATCACTTAATATGTTTCTTTTAAATATTCATTACTAATATATCCATAACTATATCTTATCTTGTATTGTAGCATGTTTTCTAGCACTAAAATTAAATTTAAATAAAATAATAAAATATTTGATTTATTGTCTCCCATGATAGCAATTACGACAGAGTTAAATAAAAAATGTTACTTAATCTAATGTATGGCAAATATCCATAAAAATCCATTTGCATGATTCAAATTTAACATTGACTAATAAATGGATGATTCTATTTTTAAAATACATGATAATATTATTTATTTTTAACATCCAAAGTTAACATAATGAGAGATACTAGCAGCAATTTGCCTATAAACTATTTAACAAAATACGCGATTAACTTTCTCTAATTGTAGCTAAAGTATTTTACAAAATACATTAAAAATATTAACAGAATATATATATAAAATGATCAAGACTAAATTTCTCAAGTAAATAGAGAATTACATGGTAGGCATTGACGCTCCAAAACATAAAATTATATACAAAGAAGTCAATATAAAATATAACAATTGTATATCATTCTCATTCTATTTTAGGATCTTTACAACATCAAAAAGCATAGCAATACGATCATCATTCTAAAATTGCAACATTCATATCTGCTTTGGCAATTTAAAATCTAACAATATTTGTAATGCTTAAGGACTACGAATTTTATTTGCTCTTGATTAGTATGTAGCACGATTATCTTTTAGGAACAAATTTCTTAGTTAAAATTAGAGTACACATGGTATGGAGAAGATGTCATGGAGGTAAATTGCTATTATCCTAAACAAAATTCAAGTTAAATAAATGAGAGAAAAAAGATACCTACTCAAACTAACTTAGGGTCCCTTTGGGAAACACCAAAAAGTTACTTTTTTTAACTTTTGACTTATAGAAAGTTACATTAATGTGTTTGGTACAATTTTTTAGATAAACTTTTAATTTTTTAAAAAGTTATTTAAGAGCTTTTGAAGAAGTTAAAAAACGTGACTTCTCCTATTTTCAAAAGCTATTTTATCACTCTTATTTAATGCACAATTTTAAAACAAAGACTTCTATAATAACTTTCCAAACTCAAAATAACTTATTTAAAAGTTAATATTAATAAAAGTCCTTATATTTTAAGCTTTTTTTTCAAAAGAACTTATTTAAGAAGTTTAGCCAAACTTACCCTTAGATAAAGTTATAAAAGTCAACATTGGAAAATAGTCATGTGCGATAAAGATTTGAGACCTGTAAAGCAAGAGCATCCATGTCATCCTAATTTATTGTCTCTGAGTACATCTGTAAAAGCTACCTTTCTTTTCAAGACGGTCATGTCTCCACCAACTTTAACATGAGGACCACTTTCTTCATTTCCAAATGAAACTCTTCGAAGTTACTGCTTTACAAAATTAGAATACTTCGTCGTGATTTTCAGTTTGATCTGTCAAATTAAAAGAGGGTAACAAAAAGTATATCCTCTCTTAATAATACTTTATTTATTTATTTTTTTAACAAAAGAGTTCAACAATAAATAAAGCAAGAACAACAACATGCAACCAGAAAAGTAAAAAAAAAAAAACAAAAAAACAAAAAAAGTAAAAGAAATAATCATAACCAAGCTCATCAAATATTTTTTGGGCTCCTCCTTCTTATAATGTATTGCTAATTTTGTACTCTTAATTTTGTATTCATGGAAATATCTCCAACAATTCCAAACTTAATAAAACTCTATCAATTCGACTGCAAGATTAACCTCCGAACTATGTAAATTTTCTATCGCTAAGCGGAAGTCTACTAATTGCATATCTTCTTGTATCCAATTCTTAGAATCGACCACAGTCGCTATTAATCTGACAACATCCTTTACCCTCCACCTGCACATTCTCATTGAAGTCTCCCATGGATACTGATATAACCCTGCAATATAACTTAATTTCTCGTGGTAAATTTCTCTTCTCTAGTATAAGCTCCATACACCATAGAACACACAATTAAAATTATTTTTAATAAGACCCTTTCAACACACAACCAATGTTCCCCTTTATGATAGCGACTCATTTTAAACATTATTTCATCCCAAATTAACAGCAAACCACTGGAAACACCCTCCAACCCAACATATTTCCATCCCGCAGCATCACTCCCCCAAATTCTTATTACATCAAATTTCGTCACTACTTGCCTCTTAGTCTCAAACAAGCCTAACATATTCAATTTAAATTTTTTCTTAAAGTTTTTGACCCTGTTCAATTTTTTATCACCCTTTAACCCTTAGCATTCCAAGAACAAAATTATTTTAATAAATTATTACATACCATTTTTTTTATTTTTGGGTCTGCAACGTCATGCTTTCTCTTTCTATTTTGCCAATCTTCTTTTCTGAGCAATTTTTTCATTATGTACTTGGAGGATAGCCATGATATCATCTTTTTCATTGTATAAAATTGCATCTGATTCCAATGCGATGTCTCAAGTTTTCCTATTTTCAAGCATCTGCTCCTCCAAAATACTATCTCTATTTCTGTTACTTCCTTCATTCTTGTCCAAACCACCATCATCAACAATCCTCTTCCCAGCTACTTCTTCATCGTGTTCCGACAGCTCTCCCTCTCCCTTTGTTCAAGAACCCATGCCACTATCATTCACAATGTCATCCCTATCACCCGTTCCTTTATCAACATTTTCTGCACCATCATCATCAACATACATACCCAACCCACCTGTCCCTCCATTCAATGTCACTGCCGGGAGAGTAGTGGCTAGATTCTCCACCACCAACTCCTCCTCGATCTACTGACCCAACATAGGGGATGTCAGGATTGAGCATCTCCCTTGCCACATTGAGCCTCCTTTGCTGTGGCCAGCCTTTAGCTTTCCTCCTTCAACACCGATTCGATCTCCCTCGGTCACCTCTGCACCCGTCTCTAGCACAAGTGTCGCAAATGTAGCTTCCTACACTCTTGCCGTAGACCCTTCCCCAACATGCCCATCCCTATTGTGGAAACCATGCTCCATTTTATCAAGCCTGACCCGGATTCTAGACCCAACCCAATATTACCGAACTGATTGATTGAGAAAATCAGGCCCAACGATCCTTCCATCCTTTTTGTGGACATCCTTGAATTGTTGGGCCTAGCACCAAGCCTACAAAAAATCTTCTTTTTCTTATTCTTTTTGCCCCTCCTTTCCAGCCCATTAAAGTTACCTTTATAATCCACGTAACTGTATTTTCAGAGTCAGCTTCATAATTAATATAAGCACATCTCAAACAATCCGCTCTCCCTTCAATTTTTTCATAAATTGGTTGATATGTTACTGTTTTTACCTGATTTTGTTTTGAATGATTATTAATCCACTCATTCAAAATAATTCCAGGAATTACCAACTTGTCTTTATCTTTTCTGTCTTCCCTCAACTCTCCACTACAACAAATATGGCCTTTAGCAATGCTAAATTTTGTAACGCCTTAAAACGTTCTCTTAGATAGGTTTAGGCAACGGTTTTTTATAGTGTTACTGTTGAATTCAAATTTTTATTATTTTATAGCAACAAATTAAAACCGTTCTTTTTGACTACTTTAAAGAACGGTTTTATAACCGTTACCATGATTTGTATTTAAGCAACGGTTTTTTATTGTTGTTTAAATAATTGTACAAAAGAAACGCATAAAAACCGTTGCCAAAATGCTACACTTTAAAACCGTTCTATTAGATAGTCTTAACCAACGATTTTTACAGTGTTGTTGTTGAAGTTTAATTTTTCATTATGATATAGTAACAAAATAAAACCGTTCTCTTTGACTATTTTAAAGAACGGTTTTACAACCATTACAACAATTG